>NC_022009.1:3644404-3654080 GCF_000317375.1 Microtus ochrogaster | reverse complement strand
AGAGAGAGAGAGAGAGAGAGAGAGAGAGAGAGAGAGAGAGAGAAAGACAGAGAGACAGAGAGAGACACAGAGAGAGAGAGAGACAGAGAGGTGGAGAGAGTATGTGCCTAGGCCTGGCATGGTTTTTGAAGCCTCAAAGCCCAGACCCAGTGAGACACTTTCTCCAACACAGTCACATCTGTTAATACTTCTAATCCTTTTAAACAGTGCCACTCTTTGGTGACTAACCACTCAAATATATGAACCTGTGAAGGCTGTTTTTATTCAAACTGACACACAAGTAAAGGAAGGTGAATACCCTGCAATTTCCCTGAAATCACTCTACTCAAAGGTAGCTGGAGTCTTGCTGTATGTTCTATCACTCATCTTAGGGAACATGTAGCAACCATTATAACAAGGAGGCACACCATCCCCATACCCTCTGTAGAAAGCTTACCACGTGGGGATTACTTTTGTGGATGTTTCTCCATCATATGTATCAGCCTTACTTGAATGGGTCAGTACCCATGATAGGGGTCATGGAACTACTCCTCTCCAAACTCCTCTTTGATTCTCTCTCCTTGTTCAGGTGTTCAGGTGCTTTTGTTTTGTGTGATCTTTCCCCATGAGCCAGCAACAAATGTATATGTATTTCAGACAGCATCAAGAGCAGATCATAATAACAAAGTCTAACTTGCTAAACAAATACATTTATTGGGATTATTATAAATTTATGGTTGAAACGCTGCTTACAGGACCATGTAGGAGAAGTTACTTATATGAGAATGTAGGACTCAAAATCAGCCACATCGCTGAAAGCTGATCTTAGGCATATGTGATGACTCAGGAAAGTTGCAATCCTGGAGTTCTTGGTGTAACCCGCAGGTAGCTTTACAGGTTGGAGAGAGTTGCTTCTCCCCCGAACTCCTTGTTCTTATAAAACCTTGAGGAGGACCCTTGTATGTTTCAGGAACATCTTGAGACTTTGGAGTTATTATTTCCCCAGTCTTGTGAGTTGTGTTAACTTCCCATCTCTCTCTCTCTCTCTCTCTCTCTCTCTCTCTCTCTCTCTAACTTCCTGTAAGATTTCTGTCTCTCAGGGTTCCTGTTATTATTATGATTAATGATAAAATAACTGTAAGGCATACATCATAGCAATTATATATGTCACAATTGTTAGTATTTAGTCATTTACTGGCCTGTCCTTGGGGTTCTGGCAGAATATGCCCTCAGCTGTAGCCATTAAGAGCACCTCCTGTGCACATTCACTATGTTCCCTTTTAAAAGTAGGCCTGCCCACCTCCTCTCTCTCTCTCTCTCTCTCTCTCTCTCTCTCTCTCTCTCTCTCTCTCTTCTCTCTCTTTCCCTCCCTCCTTCCCTTTTTCCCTCCCTCCCTCCCTCCCTCCCTCTCTTTTCCCCTTTCTCTCTCTATCCCCCTTTCTCTTCAGCCACTCTTGTCTACAGGAACTGGTCTCTCATCCTCCCTGCCTCTTTCTCTGCTCCTTCTCTTTCCTCTTCCAATAAACCTCCTATGTGAGCCTTGTTGCATGTCATGATTTCTCTTCATGACGTTTTTTAAAATTACCACAATGATAATGGATTTAAAAATCATAAAGTGGGTTTTTATGCTAGACTAATCATATTGAGTCAATTATATTACATTCAGCTACTCTAAGTGTTTATTGATTTGAAATCAGTTTTAACTTGACTTTGAGAAAATGTAAGATTTTGAGGCCTGAATTTTCCAGTATATAATATGTAACTCTAATTTAAATTTACTAATAACTAATTCTGTTGAATGTATAAGGTTGCATCTGCCTTGAAAGTTTCTGCAATTTATTTGGTTTTTGTTCCACTATCCTTTTGTCTGCTGGCTAGGTCTCATTACCTCCACTTAGTAGGTATGATCATTTGGGATACCAAAGAGAAAATGTGGAGCTGTCAGTAAGTGGCAGGGTTATCTAAATGCAGAAAACCTGCATTTTTCTCTCTGCAATTAATAAATTTCTCTGTAAAAATGATTTTGAAGCCACCTCTTCTTGGTTGTTCTGAATGATTTATCTTTATAGTTATGACAGCTAATGGAAGTTCTTGTAGTTTTAAGGCTACTCTTCACTTTTTAGAACAAATTTCTAGAGGGTGGGAAAAAGCATAAAAGTGCATTTTCAAATCAAGCTTGGAGTTGACTAGAATTGCAGTGACAAATTTTCAAGGGTTGTATTTATATTAGACAAATTATAGTTTCTAAGAATTTTTGGAACAATATTATGTTTAAAACAACCTCTGCTTTAAAGCAACAAATGTTTTTCAAGACAATTGATTTTTCTACATATATTTATCTTGTGAAGAACTAAAATGTCAAAACAAAGTACCTAATAACTTGAAGGCAAAGGAGAGAAAGTAGTTTTAGTATTTTCAGATCACCATAAACAAACCAATCTTGGTCAGCCAGCATATAATCGCAGAATATAAAATGATATTTCTACACTAAGGCCTTTTTATTCTGAGATGAAGCCACTGAAATAATTGTCTAAGAAATAATTTTAGCAGTACTAAAAATAATGGCTTTGTATAGTTTCATTCTTGATATAAATCCCTGAGCAGACAAGTTTTTACAAAAAGGGCATTTTACTATCCATGTCTTCAGTGATATTGGATATGTGTCAGGGCTGATCATATAAATGCCTTCTTGCAGGGCTATTTTAAAACTAATTCAGAAGAAGGGAAGCTTAAGTGTTTGTGATTATGTAGCCCAGGCTAGTCTGGAACTCACTGTGTGATCCATGCTGACCTTGAATTTGAGATCCTCTTATCTCAGCCTTCCAACCGTTGGAATCACAGGCTGTATAACCACACCTGCCCCAAATCAAATTCTATTGAAATCTCTCTACAGAGCAGTCAAGGCAGCATTTGGATTAGCTGAGTGTTCGAATGGACTTCTTTGATTACCTGGGAGCACAAGAGAGGCCTGAGGTTACACCCTTGTGCCTAAAAGGAAAAATCATGAAATGCTGAAGTCACAAAAATTTCAGAAGCCGTTAAGCTGTAGTTCATTGTACATTCATAAAACCAGTTTCCTACTGTTGTATAACAAATTACCACATATTCAGCAGCTTAAAACTGCACTTCTTTTTAAATTTAGGGGCTCTGACGATAAGTCCAGGAAATCTCAAATGACTCCCAAGGTTCACCTACTAGATGGGACAGTCTGGGCTCTTGTGCAGAGAGTCAGGAAAAGAGACTCCTTGTGGTCTGTGCTCCTCTGTGGATACAATGTTTGTGAGCACGTTTTGGTTATTGGCCAAATTTAGTTCCTTGTAGCTGTAGAATTAAAGTTCCTATTCCGCTTTTGGCTGTCAGCTTGAAGAATCCTTAGATTCTAGAAGCTTCTTGTGTTCCTTTCTACACTGTCCTCTCCATCACTAAGCAGATGAGGCATGTCAATGCCCTTTCCCCTTGAAATCTTTCTAGCTGCTGCTTCTGTTGATGTGCTAACAGAATACTCTTCTGTTTTTAAAGGACTAACTGGACAGTTAGGTCCATCTATGTAATCTGCACATTTTATGGTCAAATGATTAATAGCTTGAATTTTACAGCAAAATCCTTTATCATTTAATGTAACATAATCATAGGATAAAATTAGGTGTTGGACAGCATGGGGGCCATCTTAGACTTTTGACTTTCACAGTTATGTTATTGTTATCTAGTTATCTCATGATTAAGTGTACCTTCTTTACCTAAACGACTCAATTATTACATGCCAGAAAACAGGACACAATTTTATACTTTGCTAAACTTTTTTACAGCGCTTATTAACAGTATATTCTCGTCAAAAACTTCTTGAATTGAGTTCTTTTGGGATAGAAGAGTGAGATGTGGCCTTTGTCTTGGAAGCTTTTTGTTTATTAAATCTGAGTCTTCAGCATTCATGGTGATCCAGCTAAACTGTCCAGTTGTTTCAGGGGTCTGCTTTTGTGCTGGATAGTGATTGTTGTAAAACACTGGATTTTGAATGAAAATTTCTGAAAGATGAAGAAAAAAATCATACACATTCTCTAGATTGTCTTCTATTGTTAAGGCCCCCAAACAGAACTGGGTTTGGAGTAAAAAATATGTTTGTGATTTTTGTTTTATTGCTGCCTCTGTCTAGTCTAGACCATATGATTTAAAAAGTCAAGCTTCCTTTCCAGTTGTTTCAGTGATGTGAATGTTTAGAACACTAAAAGTTGTGCCATTAACAATAGGTTAACTGTATTTTAAGGAAATATCAGACATTTTCCTTTACCAGAAGCATGCTTGTGCTAACATTTAGAACTATGACTAACTAACATTTTTAATTCCAAGACGGGAAAAGGAATTTTCTTTAAGAAATAATGTTCATGAAGAAGAGAAGGACCGTTTATAATCTATTTGAAGATGTTCAAGAAGGATTATGAGGTTAGTTTGGTTGTTAACTATGAATAACATTTGAAATCTGCCCCAGGAAGATCAGAAAGAAAAGAACTTCCTGCCTTATCATCCTATGAACTGATTTAATGAGATTTCATTTTTTTCTCTTTGTGAGAAATCTGATATGCTCTTTATTTGCAAATCAGAAAACCACTACCAAGCGGAATTTTTATTATCACATGGCTATATGTTTTCTATCCCGATTCTTAGACTCTAGACTACTGCTATATTCTGTAAACAACTCCACATGAAGGTAATAGAAAGTGTTTTAAACTTCTCAAAAGACTGTGAAAATACTATGGAGGCCTTTCTCTATTGCTGTAGAGAAAACAAATTGCTGAGTATTTGAAATTCCTTAGCGAATTTGTTCTGGCGTAGGCAGGTTTTGTAGAATTCCTGGGATCTGGTTGTTATTAATTTAATCATTAACTTCCTTTATGATTAACCTTAAATATTAGCTCTCTTTGTCGAACAAAGAATGGAGTGATGGTCGATGGTATTTTGTAGGCGAAGGTGATGCTGTCCACATTTATCTGCACCTTATTTGTCACCACAGAAAGACTTGTACTTGATCTGTTCTTAAAGAGAACTTGATCATATTCTCCCTCCTTCTGCTCTTTAACTGGACCTTGGGAGCTCAGTCCAGTGCCCCTATGTGGGTCTCTGTCTCTGTCTCCATTCATCACCAGACGAAGGATCTATGGTGATATTCAAGATAGTCATCAGTCTGATTAAAGGTCAAGGCCAGTTCAGTTACCCTCTCCTTCACTGCCCAGGGTGTTAGCTGGGGACATCCACATGGACACCTGGGAACCCCTCGAGAGCCAAGCCTATTGCTACCCCAAAATGGCTTTCTTAATTAAGATACCTTCTTCCCTGCTCCCATATCCATCCTTTCTCCATCTCAACCATCCAACTCCCCCAAGCTCTCCCCAACCCTCCCCTCTTTCTTCCCATCTCCCCTTCCCTCTACCCCTTCCTCATCCCCATGCTCCCAACTTTTGCCAGGCGATCTTGTTCGCTTTCAATTTCCAGATGGATCTATATGTGTTTTCCTTTAGGTTCACCTTATTACTTAGCTTCTTTAGGATCATGAGCTTTAGGCTCAGTGTCCTTTGTTTATGACTAGAATTCACTAATGAGTGAGTACACACCATATTAGTATTTTTGGGTCTGGGTTATCTCTCTCAGGATAATGTTTTCTATTTCCATCCATCTGCATGCAAAATTCAAGATGTCATTTTTTTTTTTTTTACTGCTGAGTAGTATTCTAATGTATACATGTGCCACACTCTCTTTATCCATTCTTCCATTGAGGGGCATCGAGGTTGTTTCCAGGTTCTGGCTATTACAAATAATGATGCTATGAACATAGTTGAGCAAATGCTTTTGTAGTATGATTGGGCATCTCTTGGGTATATTCCCAAGAGTTGTATTGCTGGATCCTGAGGTAGGTTGACTCCCAATTTTCTGAGAAACTGCCACACTGATTTCCAAAGTGATTGCACAAGTTTGCATTCCCACCAGCAATGGATGAGTGTTCCCGTTACTCCACATCCTCTCCAGCATAGGCTATCATTAGTGTTTTTGATATTAGTCATTCTGACAGGTGTAAAGAATATGAGCAAGGAAGTCAGGACCATGAGGGGTTCACCCACTGAGACAGTGTGCCTGAGCTAATGGGAGCTCACCAACTCCAGCTGGACGGGGAATGAACGAGCATGGAATCAAACTGGTCCCTCTCAATGTGGTTGACAATTGGGGCAGACTGCGGGGCCATTGACAATGACACTGAGATTTATCTCTACTGAATGTACTGACTTTTTGAGATCCTATTCTCTTTGGGTTCATACCTTGCTCAGCCTGGATGTGTGGGGAGGGCCTTGGACTTCCCACAGGGCAGAATCCCTTGCCCTCTCTTAGCACTGGAGGAGGGTGGAAGGGAGGGTGTGGGGGGGGAGCGGGAGGGAAGTGAGAGGAGGGGAGGAAGTGGGAATTTTGATTGGTATTATTTTTAAAGTAATAAAAAATAAAATATAAAAAATAAAAAGAACTTGAGTCACATCTTCCTGACCTTTTTGGACAAGTGACAAAAAGTTACAGTAGATGATCAGTTGTAGCTATTATCATGGTGAGAGAACATTTTCCAGTTGTTTTCAAAAGATAAATGCAAGGAAACAAATATGATGGTTACAAATGCTATGTCATGCATAAATGCAATACTTTTGCATTGCTATTTTCCTCAAATGGTACTGAGGTCTCTGTAAAGGTCTCTCCATTGTAGAGCATGCCAATAACATGGGCTGTTGACTTACCCATATGTTATGATTTACACCCGCCTTTCATACTTTTAAAATGAAATCCATCAATAACTTTAGCTCTATGAAAAAGAACATATTTAGACTCAGAAGTGCCTCTTAATGATATGAGAACAGTTCTTCTTTTCTTCTCTCTATGTTGCTGTACAGGACAGAATAAGAACAAATTCTGAGAAGTTAAGTTCTTAGAGGAGTTTTCATTAGAAGTGTAGAAATGGGCAAGCTGGCATGTTTGTGATGCCGCATCTCAAATAGCTGACTAGGAACAACATGGTGGGGCTCCTGCTTTCTTGCAAGCTGACTGCAGAAAAGCCTGTACAAATGTCACTGATTACTTCTGGCATCATTAATATTTTAAACTGTGGCATTATAAAATATTTAAATGTAAATATTTTGATGTGTCTTAATACAGTTGCAGCACAGTAAGATTGGAAAGGTCTCTTATGCTGCATTTTAATTAAATCCATAAAGAAAATTCCTTTAACTTCCATGAAAGCTCCTGTGTAAATCCAATATAGAGCTTGCATTTCATTGATTGCTTCTGCAAATTATGTGTCTCATCGTCATACTGTTCACATTCCCCCACTTTTCAGAGACAAATGCTAATTCTGCTTGGAGTTTTCCCTGAGCAATATATTTAGACTGTTAAGTTTTCAAGGCCTGATTGCACAAGTCTTACCCATCATACTGTTCTTTGGATTCAGAAAAAAAATCCTAAAAACTCAGCATTTAATTTTATTTATTTATTAAAGATTTCCGTCTCTTCCCCGCCACCGCCTCCCATTTCCCTCCCCCTCCCCCAAACAAGTCCCCCTCCCTCCTCAGACCGAAGAGCAATCAGGGTTCCCTGCCCTGTGGGAAGTTCAAGGAACCCCCACGTCCATCCATTTCTAGTAAGGTGAGCATCCAAGCTGCCTAGGCTCCCACAAAGCCATTACGTGCAGTAGGGTCAGAGACCCATTGCCATTGTTCTTGAGTTCTTAGTAGTCCCCATTGTCCGCTATGTTCAGCGAGTCAGGCCTCATCCCAGGCCTTTTCAGACCAAGGCAAGCTGGCCTTGGCGAGTTCCCAACAGAACATCCCCAAGTAGGATTTCTTGACTTTTGTTACATTTACCTACAGGGGCTGCCACCATCCCCATCCCCATCTGTGTCATTGATAATATTGTTATTTTCTATGGTTGGCAAACACTCACATACCTTAATAAATGCATCATAACAGAGTTGGAAGAGAAGATAAATGCTATTAAATTGCATATGCCTAGTGTACTGGAAGAATGTGTAGATTCTGATAGCCTTAAACTTCTAAGCAGTGTGTCATTGAAATCGTGCAGGTTGCTGTCTTTTATAGCATCCCCACAAAGAAAGGAACAAATGTAACAGCATTCCAAGGGTATTTTGGTATTTGCCAGGCAATGTACATTATAATGTATATGCTCCTCTGACCCAGTTACTGAGTAATTCATAATGATAACTATTTTGAATGAGTCTCAGAACAATTTAAGACTTGTAACAACTGGATATCTGGTACAGCGTTATGGAGGTTTGAGATGCTCTAGTCCCTTTGCTGTTGGAGACATATACAGCAAATGCTGAGTATGGATCCTTTGGCAAATTCCAAAAGTAGCCTTGTACTTGGGGTTTGTAATAAATCCTTCTTCTGCGACAACTATTCTCCATTTGAAAAGTGTCACTGGACCTGGTTAGGGACTGAATGCCTAACTATGAGACATGAAGGAACTGTGCAATGTAAGACTTCTTTCATCACCTTGCTGGTATTTGAAATACAGTGTATTACATTGGCATTTTTCTTTTCTATTTCTATTTTGTTTAATTTAATTTATTTTATTTTTTAAAAAAGAAAAAACTATCTTTTCTCATTTTATATACCTATCCTAGTTCCCTTTCCTTCCCCTCCTCCTACCCCCTCTACCTATCCTCCCCACCACCCATCTTACATTGCTTTGAGGAAAAGTTTAAGGCCCTACAAACTATAACTAGGCTGAGCAAGGTATCCATCCAAAGCCATCCTAGTGCCACATTCAGTGGCCCCACAGTCTGGCCCAGCCATACAACTGTCACCCACATTCAGAGGGACTAGTTTGGACCTATCATGTTCTTTCCCAATCTGATTGGAGTTGGTGAGCTTCCATTAGCGCAGGTAAATTGTTTCAGTGGATGTCCCCATCATAGTCTTGACCTCTTTGCTCATGTTATCACTGCTCCTACTCTTCAACTGGACTTTGGGAGCTCAGCCCAGTGCTCCGCTGTGTGTCTCTGCCTCTGTTTCTATCAGTTGCTGGATGAAGGTTCTATGGTGACATTTCAGATATTCATCAGTCTGAACTGACTGGCAAGGCCAGTTCAGGCACCCTCTCCTCTATTGCTTAGGGTCTTAGCTGGAGTCATCCTTGTAGATTCCTGAGAATTTCCCTAGTGCCAGATTTCTTGCTAGCCCACAATGTCTCCTACAATCAAAATATCTCTTTCCATATTCTCATCTCTATCCTTTCTCCATCTTGACTATCCCATTTCCTCAAGTTCTGCCCTCCCTTTCTTCCCTCCTCTTTCCCTTCCATCCTCCCTTCTTCCCCCACACCCATGCTCCCAATTTTGTCAGGTGATCTTGTCTATTTCCCTTTCCAGATGGATCTATGTATGTTTTTCTTAGGGTTCACCTTGTTACTTAGCTTCTCTAGGATCATTGACTATAAGCTCAATATATTTTTCTTTTTTTCTTTTATTTTTACAGTGATTATATTTTATTAAAGAGAAGTTCTAGAATGCTAAAGACATTTTTTTAATTTTCCATTTCTTTTTTTTAAATTTATGTATTTATTAAGGATTTCTGCCTCCTCCCCGCCACCGCCTCCCATTTCCCTCCCCTTCCCCTGATCAAGTCCCTCTCCCTCATCAGCTTGAAGAGCAATC
>NC_022009.1:3616722-3644304 GCF_000317375.1 Microtus ochrogaster | reverse complement strand
CCAAGAGAGGCCTTATCATACAACAAAAGTATATGCTCTACGATGTTCATAGCAGCATTGTTTGTAATAGCCGGAACCTGGAAACAACCTAGATGTCCAGCATTTAATTTTTTTAAAAATATATTTTGTTTTTAACTGTGTACTACCCAACTATGGGTTCAGTATGCATCTGTGAGTGAGAAAATGATGTTGGTTCCCTTGGAATTGGAGCTACAGGTGATTATGAGCCACGTGAGGTGGGTGTTGGGAATCTAACTCAAGTCCTCTGTAAGCGCTCAAGAGCATGTTCTTAACCACTGTGCAATCTCCCCAGCCCAGGAAGCATCCTTTAGAGTGTCTTACTTATGGTTAAGTCCTCATGATTTGGTCAGAAATATATAGTATATCTATTGAATAGAATAAAATTACTTTTAAACATATTTGCCACAATTTGATATTGGTGTGATTTTTCTGCAGTGTTGCAAGGAATTTCATCATCATCACCACCAGTGGCAGCATCATTATCTTCATCATCATTATCATCACCATCGTAATCATCATAATCAGCGTCAGCAACATCAGCAGCATTTACTGAATGCCTAAAGTGGGATCTCTCCTTGAACACAATGTGTTCATAATGTGCATAATTATTAATCTTATGTCATCATATAAGAAGTATGGTTATGGACATCTTAAAAGTTATTGCTCATTCTGTGTCTTTTTGCTCATTCCTTCTTTATTTCCCTCTTTACTCATTACTTGCTTAGAACCGGGAATTGGGGTAAACTCAGGAGACCAAACCAATGGAACAGGCATTATTTCTATTTTAAAGAAGCTTATGTTGAATTCAAGAAAAAGGTTTTGATAAGCCTTTTAGTACCAAACCCGTCACCTTTTTTCTTACTCTATAGCGTGTCCAGTCACAATGAATATAAATTCAAGATTGAGACAAAACCATTCATCACCATGCTGCACCTTTCTTTCCTAGCAGTTTTGGAAGTAAGGGCTGGCCATGTGACTCAATTCTGCCCAATGAGACACAAGATCAATACAATTTCTGAGAAGATTCCTGAGGGCACTTTTGTTGTCCTGGTAAAGGAAACTAATACTGATGATGTTCATTCATGCCCCTGTCTTTGTCTGTCTCTGTCTATCTCTCTCTTTTCCTCTTGCTCTTTTACGTGTCTTTCTGAAGTGTTAGCAGGCACCTGCTGACAACAAGTCAAGCATTCAAAGCTTCAGAGGCATCCCTTGCCTTCCTGAAGTCTTTAATTCCTGATGTTTCCTGCAAGGTTACCATATGTGAGGAAAAGAAACTGTTGTTTCATATCTATTAGATTTCTTGCCTGTTAAAGCTGACAGTCTCCTAACTGGTACAGAAGTGGGCAGTGCACAAGGTAACCCACACTGTGATCTTTTTTTTTTTTTTTTGGTTTTTTTGAGCTGCGGGCTGCATTCTGCCACCCAGCTCCTGCCACTGGCTAGCTTATGCCCCAAAATAACAACACACAAACTGTATTCATTTAAACACTGCTTGGCCCACTAGCTCTAGCCTCTTATGGCTAATTCTCATATTTTGCCTAACCCATTTTTAGTAATCTGTGTAGCACCAGTCTTACCGGGAAAGATTCAGCATGTCTGACCTGGCGGCTTGTTTCATCGTGTCTGCCCAGGAGAGGGGAGCATGGCCTCTCATCTGCCCCAGAGAGGAGAGCTATCGAGTCTGAGCTCACTTCCTCTTCCTCCCAGCATTCTGTTCTGTTCACTCCGCCCACCTAATTTTCTACCTATCAGGGCCAAGCAGTTTCTTTATTTTTTAACCAATGATCTTCCTCCATCAGACCTTGTAAAAACTGTTTGAAGCACAATTAATAAAAACTAAGAGAGAGAAATTGGGGTTCTTTCCACCTGAAGACTAAAAAAGCACAGCAGCCAGCCACTGGCTCTTACCTTGACCTCATTTGAAAATGGTGATATGGCTCTAAGAAACCTCAGAATGAGACTGTGTCTGAGAGCTGTTTCCTTCCAATTTATAGTCCTCTCCAGGGTTTGGATTAAAGGTGTGCACCACTGGGATTAAAGGCATGCACCACTGGGATTAAAGGCATGCACAGCCCGGTTTCTATGGCAAACGAGTGTGGCTATTGGAATTAAAGTTGCGTGTTACCACTGTCTGGTCTGTAAGGCTGAACAGTGGGGGCTGTTTTACTCTCTGATATTCAGGCAAGTTTTATTTATTACAATACAATTGAAATGCCACTATGGCTGTTTGGATTGGTAAGAAGATGTTTGGGTTTAGAGAAGGCTTCTTAAAGAAATGGATGCTAAAACGATGCTCGATGTAAGAGGATTTCAGGGGAAACTTGCTGAAGTGAGGGATAGACGTTATAACTCTGATGCTCACCATCCATTTCCACATAAAACACCATCTTTTGGGTTTTTTGTAGATTGTTTCCCTTTAAAGATTTTTTTTGTGTCTCTAAGCAGATTTTGTTCCTTTCTGGTTTTCAAATGAAAGCAGTAGCTTCAATTTTATTCTCACATAAGTCATAATGCAATCAGGAATCGCTGTACATCCACTAGAAGGAAAGGTATTCTTAAGTAGCATTATTTAAAGAAGGGTACTTATTCTCTCCTTGGGCCACGTCCCTGAAAATGTGGCATTGCCTTTGAGTCAAGCCGTCTTTGGCTTCTGTGATTCCTGAGTAAAAACAACCTACCTCCACCTTATTAGACCAGAGAGGGTACTTAGTCTGCAACCTAAAATAACGGCAGCCTAGTACTTGAAAAACAAAACAACTATTATCTGATGTTCTATGCAGCTCAATACTTAGAGACTTTTTGGCTGAATGAATATATGCAGATTTTTTTATCTATTCCAAAAGATCAATCATATTCATGTCAGGTAGGCACAGGGCTGGGACCCTCATTTCATCTCCAGTCTTTCATGCAGGAATGCTCTTGCTGAATTACACTTTGACATTACATCACCTGACTATGTTGGGGGTGTTGAAGAAATGCTCCTCTGAGATGCACGGCTACATTTATCATGAGGCTGTCATGAAGGGTGTTATTTACTAGTTCACAGATTCATATGAAAATTACTTTTGATTTCCTGTGTGTTTTACTTTCTGTGGATTGAGAAATATAATTGTTTATGTTTTTCTTTCTGGGATGACTGGCACTATTCCCAGTACTGGAATTGATTTAGGCAAATGAACAGGCTTTCATTATGCCCTTTTCTTCCTGTAAGCTAATCTCATTTTATGGTTAGTCTTATGCTTATTTTCACTCCAGACTATTTTTTAAATTTATTATATATATATTTCATGTAAAGTTTTGCTAATCGTTGTCTCCTCTCTCCAATCATGGTGTATGTATGCTCATCTGCAAGCAGGAATACACACGATGGCCCTTCAGAGTCAGCCTTTTCATGTTGTGTGTGCTCTTTTGGTTCATGTCATTGGGAATTGTTTTTAAAAGTGTGTCCTCAACATGACTATTACTATTGGAAGAAACGTTTTCTTTACTCTTTTCTCTGTCCCTTGACTTCATTTTGACTTAAAATGGTTTTTGGTTGAGAAAATCTGAAATTGACAGTTCTCCCAGCAGCGTTTGCAATAAAAGTAGAAGCTTGGGAGATGCTGTGGGGATGTAGTTGAGGAAGATTTTCCTTCATTTCTTTTCTTTTAGTTTTAGCTCTTTGAAAATATTGGTATAAAATTACCTAGCAGCTTGAATTCTATTTTTTACAGTTTCTTTCCTATGTAACCAATCATGTGGGTCACATTAGAATTATACATTTTGAACTTAATAGTATAGTAATTTAAGGTTGAAAATTCATCTCATTGCTTTGGACTTTTTATGTGACACCCGGAAACAGACTAAGTTATCTAACTGCCCTTCCCAAATCAAAAGATCCTATTTTCTAAAGGTTATGAGACTTTGAAGACGTTTGTGTGTTTTGAACAGTGATGGAATAGGGACATCCTCATCTATTAGGAATTTATTGTTCTGGGATAAGTGAGGTTCCAAAGAACCTGGAAGAACCTATTCCTTCAGGGATTTTCAGCTTCTTTAATGGGGTTCTGAGTAGATGGAAAGTGGAGGTTGAGTTCCTTCTGTCACTGGGGTCACTGCTTGCCTCATCTCAGAGATAGAACTGAAGCTAGGGGGTGATGGAGACCGTGAATCAGAAGAGGAACTTTGGGGTAGGAACCAGATTCCCTTCCCCCACCATCCTGACCCTTCTTTCTTGTTAATAAAAGGGACTCAGTCCATTTTTCTAGGTCATGGGAGGGTTTTTCACAAGGTTTAGTGCTTCCATAGCCTTGCTTTCTGTTGTGTGGAAATAGAGATGGCAGGAAGAAGAATCTTCAAAGTGGAATTCTATGATTCTAATTTACCTAACACACAGGTGTGCACACACATGCACAAACATACATGGAAGAGATAGAGAATTGCCACTTTGGGCTCAGTTCTTGGGCCCTAAGGGAGTCCAAAGAACATACACTTCCTCAGTCATGGTGAGGATGCAGTGAGTGCATTCTGGGAGTACTAGAATTTGCGGAAGGAGCATTTATGAAAAATACATTTTGTTTGTAATAATATAATGCAGTTATTTGAGGAAGAACAGGAGCGAGATAGTATCTAGAATATTTACCTTTTCCCATATTCCTTACAAGGAGTCAAATGGGCAGTGTGCTGTGTTGTGTGTCTTTGGACACGGATATATCTGTTAAATATCAGAAAGATGCATATCCATCACTTAACTTCCCTTGTTTCTTCCTTCAGGCCTCGGTCTCAGAGTTCAGAGAGGATCTGAAGGGGTCTGCTGCGGAAGGGAGGAGGGCAGGTGGTCACTTTCAGATAAAGAAGGAGTGCTGTTTAGTCTGTCCTAGTTCAGCTATGTCACACAGGTGGAAAGAAGTGAACCCCTGGGTCCTTAGCCTTTTTTTCTCCCCACATAGCTTGCCATTATTCATCTTGATTGCCAATCTGATAGGACCCGGAGTCACCTGGAAGACACACCTGAGGTGAGAAGACATGCCCTCAGAGTGGCTGACCTTTTCCGGAGAGTGTCCCCAATATAAAGAAGTCCTAGGACGAAAACAGTGTTGACTATTTGCTTTCCCTTCTCGAGGAAGTGTGTCTATCATGCTGCTGTTGGTACTCCCCGCTGACATCAGCCTTCCCGACTTTCCAACATAGAATTGATGCCAGTGACCCCCAGCAATCTTTCAGGCCTTCAGTTCCGTATTAGGATTGCTCAGGTATTCATCTTCACGGGTTGAGCTTTCCCATCATACAGATGATCACAGGAACTACCCAACCCTTATTGTGTAAGGCAATCTAATAAATATGCTTTTAAAATACATAGATACTATTAGTTCTGTGGGTTTTGAGAACTCTGTTAACTCATCTCCAGGGGACATCTTTTCCCTTATGTTTCTGCCTACCACAGTGTCATTGCTTGAAAGAGTTTCTTTCTAAATCCCTTTAAGGAACTTTAAAGCTTAGGCTATGGTAAATAACAGGGAGGTTCAGGCTGTTTGGCTCCATATTCATCTTGAGCAAAGCATGATCTGGTGGTGGTTACTTGAGTTAAGGGAAGAAATAAGGAAGAAATAAGGGAAAGGAAAGAAAAAGTGTGCGTGAGGGAGCTGCCACACTTAACGATTTCAATATTATCCTGGCCACCAAGGGCATTCAGGGGCTTGCATCCAAGGGTAAGAAATAAATGAATTTGGCAAGTCCTTTAGATTCAACTATGAGAGAATCACAGTCTACCTTCTGTTTCTGTTAAAGCCTTATTTGACTTTGGTGATTTTATGTTGGGTGGTATTTAAGTACCTTAAACCTCAGCAAACTATTTAAAAACCACAGGCTAGGGCATGATTCAGGATCTATTTTAGAAATGGTGAGCGAAGTGAGGATGGGAAAGACATGGAGTAGAGTATGCAGAGAGGGAACTCTACCCTTTTGTGTGTTAAGAAGAAGCAAAATCTAGTCTCTGCTCAACATGAGGGCCTACTGAGCCATGCCATGGGCACAGTCACTGTGTGTGAATGTCACTGGCTCTTCATCATTTCTCCCCTGTCTTCCTTGTGTTTCACTTCTGATTTTTCAGTAGCTTCTTTTCTTTTTTCTTTTCAATTTTGCACTCGTATTAAATCAAAGTTTCACATATTAGCTTTACTTTAAAGCCTTTGATTTAGTCTTTTACCTCAGGCCTAAGCTTTGATGTAAAGCTGGGCCCTTTGTAAGCCTACCAAGCCCTCATACATCTGCTCCTTTTGTTTATACCCGGGCATGAAATGTGTCTGATGACCCACCGAGCCACATAAAGGACTTCTGAGGAGCAGAACAAAGGGCAGGGCCGGCGTGTTTCTGAGGTGCTCCTCCAGACTGTGGCTGAAGCAGTTCCAAACCTCTCTGTCATAGTGCCTGTAGCCTGTGTGACCTCAGGAGGGCGGATTCCCAGGAGCTGGGGCTGTAGCAACAGAGTTTGGGTTAATGTGGTCTTAGCAAGGCATTGCACTTTGTTAGTGTGCATGATTCCTGCTGTATTCCAACACAGGTGAGGGATGCCTATTGATCAGCTGGCACTAGGAGGGCTCTGGCCAAAATGACTCTCCAGGCGCTCCCAGCAGATCTCTTTATGCTCACATTCTGCCGAGGCTACGGCCTACCGATCCCAGGGTGCTTTTTAATTGGAATGGCTGTTCAAACAGTAAGAGCCATTTCCCAGTTTTAACCTTCCCTAACTGTATGTACTCTAGGCCTTTGCTCTTTAAGTAGAAGAAAGAATGACTCATTTTTCAATATAGAATTTTCTTTTCTGCTTGAAAATAACCCATAAGATGTTTTTAAGGCGTCTGACAAATGAGAGCCATTGACTCAATTACTTATACTGGAGTAAAATAGAAGATTATTAAAACAAAAACTTCCTTTGTTTAGTGTTGCTAGAGTTACCATTAACTCTACCTTCTTCTCAAATTCAAATGCTCATAAGTAAGCACATGTTTTTGACTTGTAGGAACCCAGGAATGGGACCATTGGAATGGGATCTTAGAAAGGAAAGTGGTGTTTTGTCCCCAGCCCATGCTTACCTCAGGTCCACTCCTATCCATATTAGAATTTAGAAGTTAAATGTACAACCCCCCGGTTAGTTGGGCTATCTCAAGTGGTTGTTTAGATCCAGTTAGTTTTACAAATGTGATTTTATCTAGTCCATTGTCATTCTTCCCATTTTACAGAGGAAGCACAGGTTGACACTAAGCTAGTGGTAACCACTGATGCCCACGACTTTTCCCTTAGATATCCTCAGTGCTGACAGCCTCTTGGTGACATTATTCCAGATATGAAGTGGAAAGGCTATTCAGTGTGTTTTAATGAACTGTCTTAGCTCTTCCCTGAGTGTCTATGCCTATTGTTGTTTATTAACATTTGTTAATAAACCATTAATTAACCATTGTTTACAAATTTTACCTTCTCCATAGGTTTAATCTGTATAACAACTCTGGGATCAAGAATTGTTTTATATATATATATATATATATATATATATATATATATATATGAGATCAATTTTTGACACTTTTTAATAAAATTACAAAGTCACATTGTTAATGTTATGTAGAAGGACAACACCAGACAGAGAAGACTCAGGTCAAAAGGGGCACAGTTGTTTTTACAGGCCAGAAATGATGCAGACATAGTGTTCCTCAATTATCCATGGTTTTGATTTTAACTGTTTTGTTTAATTGTGGTCAACTATAGTTAAAAAATGGAAATATTATGCAAATCTTGTAAATTTATCCACATTGTGACATTATATATTATTCTGAATAGTGTAATGAAATTTCCAATCATCCTACTTTTTCTTTTTTATTCTGGCTCATCTGTACCTGTACTGCTTTTCCATCAGTGCTTAGTAGTTGTCTTTATCATGAGGTTAAGTGTTGTAGTATCTCAGTGCTTTCATTCAAACTCTTGGCATACTTAATAATGTGCCTTGCCACAAGGACACACACACATGTGCTATAAAGTACTTTATTCTTTAAATTAGAAGGTAAACACTCCTGATTAAATAAGGAAAGAGTGAGAAAAAATCTGTATGCTGAGGTTGTTAAGATCTATTGTAAAAACAACATTTCTATCTGTAAAATTGGAAAGGAAAAAAAGAAACTGTTATTTTTGTAGTTACACCTCAGAACACAAAGAGTCTGCTTGTGGTGCATGATAATCTTCTAGTTAAGGTAGAAAAGATGTTAAATTTGTGTGTATATGTGCAAAGAAAAATATATGTCTTAGTTAGGTTTTTCTATTGCTGTGAAGAGACACTATGGCCATGCAGCTCTTATAAAGAAGCCATTTAATTGTTAGTGAGGGGTTCCTCACTAAAAATTTCAGAGGTTCAGTTCATTATCATCATGTCGAGGACTGTGATGGTATACACAGGCAGATATGGTGCTGGCTATGTGTTGGCTTGCAGTCAACAGGAAGTAGACTGACTGTCACACTAAGGGAAGCTTGAGCAAAAGAAATCTCAAAGTCCAACCCCACAGTGACACACTCCCTCCTACAAGGTCATATCTTCCAACAAAGCCACACTTTCTAATAGTGCTACTCTCTTTTGGGGCCAGTTTCTTTCAAACCACCATATTATATGTGTGATTTAATGTTGTATGAAGTTTTAGGTAACCATTGTATTACTTGGAATATGAACCCTGAGGATAAAAAGGGACATTTGTTCCCAACCCCAGTTGATGACACAGAGCTGTTGAGCTCTAGGTTCAGAAACAGAAAACTAGCAACAGAAAGTTAGCTTCTGTGGAGAAGAAAATCTTACAAATGAAATAGGGAAACTAAAGCCACGTTGGAACTAAATCGAGGAATTAGAGGAGAGAACTTTTCCTTGGGGGAAGATTCTAAGAACTCAAAAGGGTACAATTACTGCTGGGAACTATGACTCAAAACAACCAGAATGCTGAGGCAGAAATAGCCCAGGTTCAGCTGTGCAGCGAGAAACAAAACTAAGACCATTGCTGGTCTCCTGACTATATGGGCAATAGTCATCATATCACACACTAGGTTGCTGGAAGACCTGGTTTGGTATAAGAGCCTATTGGCCAGAAGGGACGAGGAAGCATTGGATACAGAGCCTCTCGGGGAGTAAGTTTCCATTCACTTTGACAACAAGGGCAATTGATGGTCCTATTCTTAGTAGTTTCATTAGCTGATGGGTACAAATATAAGGGTAGGATAGGTAGGGTAATTGAGGATCAGATGGGTAATGAGACATAGGAGTGTGGATATCATTTTAAAGAAATATAGGCTATCTCTTTCCTTTAGAAGACTGGGTGCACTGACCACTGACGGGATTCTAGCTCACTTACAATTAAAGGATAGGTCAGTAAACAAGGTGTGAGAGGGAGTATGAAAGGGTGGGTCAAGGGTGGGTCAAAGATACCCAAGGTGCTGAGCAAGATCACCAAGAAGAATCCTGCGAATCTTTGGCTGGAGAAACTTAAAGTAAACTCTTCACTAAAAGACTATAGAGGAAAAGAGTTTGCATGGCACTTTCCTCTTCACAAGGTTGCTGTAATGTTGAGATATCACGGAAACTGAGTGACTTGAGGTGGATCTATGTGTCTTCCCATGCTAAGGTCCTGAGGGATGGGGACTTTGCATGATTGTGGTGAGAAAAACTCAAACAAGTGAAAGGTAGAAGAAGTGACAGCATAGTGCATGTAGCCAAAGGCCTACCCAGGTGTAATGGCTACAGGTAGCAGGGTCCTGTGGCAGGAAACACCAACACATCCTCAAAAGTTATATAGCAAATACTTGGAAGGTAAAGACAAGGCTTGTTGTTAATGAGGATGAAGGCAAGGTTTCTACGGAAGGAACTAGATTTTGTTGTGAACCAATATAGCATGGAATTACCAAGATTTACATATTTCTGTTAGTATGAAGATTAATCTCATTTTCATTTTGGGTTCATTTCTTATGTATCTCTCTCTCTCTCTCTCTCTCTCTCTCTCTCTCTCTCTCTTTCTCTCTCTCTCTCTCTCTTTCTCTCTACTAGACTGCACAGTCCTGAATGCAGAGATGACATCTTCCTTTCCATATTCCTAATTCTAATGTATTAGCTTGACACAACTTGGGGTGCCTTGGAGTGCCCAGCTATTTGTTCAAATATAATTCTTATGCTGTCTTTGAATGTGTTTTGTTTTTGGAAATCAGGTTAACTTTTAATGTGGCAATGAGGAAAGAGAGTTGCCTTCCTACTGAATATGGGCCGGTTTGTTAGAGGTGGGGATAGAATAAAAAAATGAGTAAGAAAGAGTTTATTCCATCAGTTTGATTGTTCTTCAGCAGGGGCATAGTTCATCTGCCTTTGAACTCAAACTCATATTTCATTGAAACTCACATTATTAGTAATAGGCTGACAGCTTGCTGCTGTAGGTCTTGAACTTGTCAGCTTCCATAATTAGATATACCAGTTCTTTATGCTTTTCTTCATGTGCAAATTTTATGTAAATGATGATTTCTATATATCATGTATATATGTAGATTGTATATATAATATCTACATTTGTATAACCCATGTCTATACCACAAATACAGACACGAACACATACATATGTATATCTTTTTGGAACTATTTTTTTGAAAAACCTATACCAGTACTCTAACTACATATTATTTATTATTTTAATTTGTAAGCCACTAAATTATACTAACTCTTCAAAATTAAGTATTAAGGGACTAACATATTCAAGGTGCATTTTAAAAACGCTATTTTTCATAAGAAGTATTCTGACCTGAAGTTTTGTTTTTGAACATAGCTTGCTTTTAGGTTGAGAATTACTTTTGATTTAAATGCATGGTGGCTTTATCTTTGGGAGGCCTGCTTGTTTTATAAACAAAGCATATTTTCTCATTCTTAAAAACTCCATTTCCTGATGGTGCTGCCACGCATATAGCAAAAGTATCAATAAGGGTGTATATCAAGCAGACTTCTCTTTGGCCTTCTGCATGAGAGTTTGAGAAACGGCATCTGTACTAGGCAGAGCTATGCAGAGGTAATAGCCCTCCAAATCTCTGCCTCTTTTTTACTGTGTATGTGTGAAAGTGTGTGTGTGTGTGTGTGTGTGTAAGACACAGGTGAACATGCATGTGCAGGTGAAGTCTAGACCTCAGTGCCTTCTACACTGTTTTCTGGGACAGTGTTTCTCAGTTTACTGGAACTTGCCAGACAGACTATTCTGGTTGGCCCTAAACTCTAGGAACTCACCTCTCACTACCTCCCCAGTGCAAGGATTATAAATACACACCACCATGCTCAGCTTTTTTATGTGGGTGTGGGGGTTTGAACTCAGGTTCTCATGCCCATGAAGCAGGTGGTTTACCACCTATCTTCCCAGCCCATCCTCAGCCTCTTAAAGAAAAAATCCTTATCTTATCCCATGATTTATGTGCAGTATGAATGGCTATTACTGTTCATACTATCTTAACTCTAGGATCTAGACTAATGTATAAAATTTGTCAGTTGTTTGAGAATCAGGAGCAGTAGAGACTGAGAAATCATGCATGACTCCCAAAGCACCTTCTGCATTAATACTTTCCCTCTTGTATTTCAGGGTCCAAAGCAAGTCTTATGCTGTTCCACATTTAACAGCGTGGGTGTGTTAATTTCTCTGTAGAAAGCACAATAAAAACACATTTTCTTTTTATTGAATAGTTGCACAGTCCACTACAGCTTCAAAGAACACCTTCTCATAGGCGTTCTTGGGAGGAAATATTTGAAGCTGAGAGTCAGGAATTTTATTTCTATAAAGTTATAGCACAATAAGGCTGACAAAGAAACTTATGTTCTGAGAAATGTATTTATTCTCTATTGTGAAACAGTTTCTCAAGTGTGGTCACGGGAGCAATGTAATTCCTTATGACTTGTCCAGGTCAACCCTCAGTGCCTCCCCTTTCCACCTAGGTGTCAGCGTTAACATCCCACCTGCCTCCCTGAGCACGGTCGGGTAGCTGTGCCAATATATCTTTGCCAGTGAGGCCACTGGGTCCTGCTGTCTTCAGCCTCTTTCTCCTGACTCAGCTCACACTGTGGGCTGTAAAGGCAGATGGAACCAGTTTAACATTAAACAGTCTTTTCTTTTCATGCAGTGTTTAACTTTTGAAAAAAAATTCTTTTTCTAAATACAAGTAACTTTTAAATTTTTAACATACATTTTTTGGTAAGGATGTTGGAGGGTACCTAATGGTCACTTAAATATGTTCCTGTTGTAAGTTGGTGAATTCTTTTTTTTTAATTTCAAGTTCTATACTAACTGAATCATTCGTACTACAAATGAGAACTAATAGTATGGGAAAGACAACACATATTTAATATTTGTAACTGTCAAATTATTTTTGTTCTTGTCAATTAATTATATCAATATTTAACACTGCTAGTGTTCAAATTAGGTTTTCTCTCCAAAGGAAGGTACCTGGTGTTGTGAGTTTAAGTCTGGACCATGGCAAATTGTTGATTGAAGTTTTCCCTCAGCCTTTCCCACTAGCCTTCTCTGTATTTATAGTTCTCCTGTGACTTTTCTTGAGAAGACAGGAACAAATGTTTATTCACCACAGAGCATGAGGAGAATAAAGAAAGGATTCCACTCAAGAATGATTTGGTGATCCAGAATTTATTGGGGTTCTATACAGGAAAATGGATGATCCAAGACAGTTCTGTTACTGAATGGCCCAACCACGTATGACTCATGAAAGCTTCATACAAAGAGAGAGCTTCCTGTCCATGTTTTAAGCGGCTCCATGGAAGTCTCCTTTTTCCCTGCAACTATTACTGCTTATGTCACTTCCATAAAGGTCTTCTTGACCTTGTAGCTTAAGAGCTTCCTGAATCCTGTCAGTTCCGTGGACTTTCTGAGACTTGTAGTTTTTATTCGCTTTCTGAGTCTTATGAGATTTCCTTCTCCCTTTAGGAAGGATTATTTTTGGAGGAAATATAAGAAAGTAAATAAAACCTACCTAATACCAGCATGGACAAAACTTGTTACCTACTTAGTTTCTTCCTTCATTATCAAGTGATTGGTTAGTTCTTTCCCTGTGATAACATTTATCCATGAGCTGGGCAGTGGTGGCATATGCCTTTAATCCCAGCACTCAGGAGGCAGAGGTAGGCAGATCTCTGTGAGTTCGAGGCCAGCCTGGTCTACAAGAGCTAGTTCCAGGACAGGAACCAAAAGCTATGGAGAAACCCTGTCTCGAAAATCAAAAAAAAAATTATCCATGAAAGAAATTTACATATACTCCCTGATGCCTGTTCTAATATTTTCTGTTAAACAATCTGTATACACACATGGTAATGGATAAGAACATTTTCTTCCAAAGTAATGCATTTCAGTGGCCTTTTCTGAACATGCCCTAACCCATGTTAATACACAAGTGGCATAAGTTGTCTAGTTGGAATATTTTATCTCTTATCATTTAGTAACTACTTCTTTGATAGTAGGTTTCCACATGGTTTTCAAATGGTCTTCACTGTTAGTTGTTGTGGCAGTTTGAAAGGAAGTGGCCCCCAAAGGGAGTGACACTATAAAGAGATGTGGCTTTGTTAGAGTAAAGTAGCCTTGTTGTAAGAAGTGTGTCACTATGGGGATGAGCTTTGTGATTTCCTATGCTCAAGCTATGCATAGTGTGGCACAGAGTTCACTTCCTGTCACTTGTGGATCAAGATGTGAAACTCCAACACCATGTCTGCCTGCATGATGCCATGTCTCACCGCCATGTAACGTGTGTTCTGGTTACTATTGACTTAACAGCTAATACCTACATAAAAGTGAATATGTACCATATTTCTCTTCCTGTGTCTGGGTTTTCTCACTCAGGATGAGTTTTTCTAGCTCCATCCATTTACCTGTGAATTTCATGATTTTTTTCTTTTTAACAGCTAAATAATATTTCAACTTGTAAATATACTACATTTTCTTCATCAGTTGATATTTACCCTCTATCAGATGTATAATTGGTGAAAATAATTTTAGATTTTGTAGACTTCTGTTCAGATTTTTTTCAGCTTCATGAGATCTCATTGTGCCTGTGCTATTGTTGTACAATTCAAACCTATTCCTCACTTTATTCTTTTTGGATTCAGGGTGTATGGTCTTATATCAAGGCCCTTGATCAACATGGAGGTGTGTTTCATATAGAGTGATAAATATGGATGTTTTCTTTACGTGCAGCAATCCAATTTGACCAACACCATTTGTTTAAGATGGTGTCTTTTTTCCAGTGTGTATTTTGGCTTATTTGTCAAAAATAAGGTGTCCAATGGTGTGTGTGGCATCTTTGCCTATTAATATCTTTTGTCTTGCGTTTTTGTCTTTGTATTTGGTCAGTTTTAGAAAAAGTTTGATGAGCTGCTGAGAAAAAGGTACATTCCTTCATATTTGGGTGAATTGTGCTACAGATATCTATCTCCAGGTAATGGAAGTAGGATGGGTGGAGGGGCTGTAGCAGGTAGACCGCATTAGAACAAAGCATAAGTCTGGAAGGACAAGAATAAAAGGGCTAGGGGAAACCACACCATGAAGCAAAGTCCCCAGGAAATGATATTGGCATGGAAGGAGGGACTCCTGAAAGCAGCCTATGATAGGTGGAAAAGTAAGTCCTTCCAAGATCAGAAGGGGACACAGGAAGGGCAATGGAGATTACGATATGATTCCCTGCCCAGTGAGACAAATGAGGGTCTCTGATAAAAAGTGTTTCTACAGATTTGTGGTTGACTCAGAGGAACTGAGATAGTTTAGAAGGGAAACCTGAGAGGGTTGACAGGAAAGAACTAGGTTGGGTTGCCATCAATTTTTTAATGCCTAGTTGTTTAAAGTTTTGTATAAAGAGCAAAGATTTAAGAGTGCATGGAATTGACATACATCCATAAGCGGATTGTTATTCCAGAGGAAAGAGAAAAATACTTTGCCTACTAAAAATGGTATTCAGTCTTCTCAAATTTTGTTGGTCTACTGTAGGGTAAAGGGAGCTGTGTGGAAAGAGAGCAAATTCAGCACCATGGCCAGCTCTCCGTTTCTTTCTGGGAGTCACAAACACTACTAACACAAGCAGCAATTAAGTTCTTTGAAAGTATTTTATTGCACATCCAGCATTTATTTGATGTTTACCATGTACAATGTATTTATTTTGCTCTGTGTTTGAGTTTGATTTCTGTTGCTGTTGTGAAGTACTGTGGATTGGGATGGGTTTACTGTACCTCCCTGTCATCAAGGGAAGCCAGGGAAAGAGCTCAAGAAGACCCAGGGTATAGACACTAAAGCAGAGTCAATGGGGGAACAATTGGCTTGGTCTCCATAGATTTATTGGTTTATTTTATTTTTTATTTTATTTTATATTTTATGTTTGGGTGTTTTGCTTGCATGTTTATTATCTGTGTACTACTTGTGTGCCTGGTGCCTATGGAAGCCAGAAGGTGCTGAATCACATTGAACTGGAGTTAAAGACAGTTTTGCATCTGTGTGGGTTCTGGGAATGAACCTTAGGTCTTCTTTTTTAGAGAAAGTCTTTTTCTGTAGTTTTGGTGCCTGTCCTGGAAATAGCTCTTGTAGACCAGGCTGGCCTCAAACTCACAGAGATCCACCTGCCTCTGCCTCCCAAGTTCTGGTGTTAAAAGTGTGCACCACCACTGTCCGGCTAACCTTAGGTCTTTTTGAAGAGCACCCAGTATTCTTAACCTCATAGCCAATTTCCCCATGCCTCAGATTGCTCTTATATATGTAGTCTGGGGCCATCTGTTCAGGGATGGCAACACACACACAATGATCTGGACCTATGCACACCACATTAATCAACAACCAGGAAAATATCCTCACACACTTGCCTACAGGCTCATCTGATGGAGACATTTTCCCTAATGAGTGTCCCTCTTTCCAGATGTCCTTAGCTTATGTTTAATTGACAAAAAACAAACAGAAAAGAACATTAAATAAACAAATCAAACCAGCACACCCCTTTAAATTCAATTCTAAAAAATGAGGGATAAGTAAATTATTATATTATTCTCACTTCACAGTTGAGAGATATTATGCATAGAGAAGTTAAATGGTTTACTATATAAATTAGAAAGGGGTACCATGAGTTTCTGACTAGTCACAAAGTCAGTGCTTCTGCCAAATTTTATTTTATTATGGCAACTGTTTTAAGTACATGCTTCAGTAAGACTACATACATTCACAACCCAAAACTATTATCACCAACCTTTTATCACCCCCTTGATCTTTGATTTCAGAGTTCATACTCAGCACTGAGGGAAAAAAATATCTACAGAAAATTTCTTTAAAGAATCCTTTGCTGGGCCTTGTTTGCGACCTGCCCATCCAGCACAGAAGCCTGATCTTCGGAGCCAGGAGACCTAACTTTGGGGTGAGTTTCTGGCCCCGCGGCGCCAGCCTGGGACGGGGAGCTCAGAGGTTCCTTGGCCCCCCAGCCTTCTTGGGCAGAACCCTCCCCACTTCGGCCCCACCGCCCTCCTTAGGCACATAACATCAACCAGCCCAGCCTGTCTGGGCACTGGGTCCGAATCCTCGGGCACCCAAGCGGGAGGGAGTTCCTTTGTTTCTATAGCCTGCCTGCAACAAGCAGGGTTGGTGCCTTGTTTGCCACCTGCCCATCCAGCACAGAGGCCTGATCTTCTGCGCCAGGAGACCTAGCTTTGGGGAGACCCAGCTTTGGGGAGAGCCAATATTGGGGAGAGCCAGTGTTGGGTAGGCAAGGAGACCTGATCCGGTAAAAGAAGATCCATAAGGGAGCATTTGGAAGAAGAGATGGGCAGACGCCAAGGCAAGAATTCACCCAACAAGCTGAATAGCAACATGAAGCCACCAGAAACCAGCGACCTCACAACGGGAGGACATGAACACCTTAATCAAGAAGAAGTAGAAAAGATGGACTTCATGAAAGTGATTGACGCCCTTAAACAGCATGTAAAAAATGCCCTTACAGAAATGGATGAGAAATATAACAGAAAGTTTGAAGAATTGAATAAATCAGTGAATGATACCCTAGAAAACCAAGGAAAAACAATCAAACAGATAATGGAAACAGTTCAAGACTTGAAAACTGAAATGGAGGCAAAGAAGAAAACACAAACAGAGGGCCGGCTGGACATGGAAAACTTAAGTAAACAAACAGAGTCTACAGAAACAAGAATCCTTTGCTGGTTCAATGCTTTGTACAGGCTTTGTAGCTGAAGGATATAAATGACTCTTAAGTTGGGTGGGGAAAGTAATTTAATAGGCTGAAAAAAATTGACTGAAGAAGTAATCCCATTTCATGGCATCTTCTGAGATATCTCATAAGTAGAAGATTTATGGTAGAGATGACAACAGAGTGTTATCTGTGGACCGAGTAGAAAGTGGAGAGATGTTCTACAGTAAGTAATGATACAAAATCTACCAAGAAGTTTGAAGATTCCCCCAGTGTCTAATGAACATGTTCTGTCCTTTAGTAAGAGGGAAAGAAAAGCAAAAATATAACAAAGTAACTCATGCACCCAGTGTTATATGGATAGATTTCACCACTCCTAACCCTGTTTTCTTTCTGTAACTCCCACTCACTTATGTGTTACTAGTTTTCAGGCATGGAAATTTCATTAAATGCTTTTTTTTTGCCTATTTAAAAACTTTCTTGAAAAGTGTGTTTATCTAATAGATTGAGTTATTTTGATTTCAGAAAAATCTAACAGTTCCTTCTATCAAATTGTCATTAAAATAGCAAAACAATGAACATTTATCACTTATTTCCAGCCTTTCTAAACATTTTAAGGCCTAAGTATAAAAATCTGTTAGTAATATCTTTATAATATATTTTTGGTATTATTTTTTCAAGATTAAATGATACCTAAGTTTTTAGATATATCTCTGGCTTTTGGGATTATGAAAATAAAAGAGGCCACTGTGTTTTTAAAGATGCCACCAAAAAAAACCCCACAATAAAATATTAACCTGTAATAACTACCACATGACATGCTGCATATATTATTTATTATTGAGCAATTATTATTTTGATGATTTTCATTGGGTCATAAAACTTAAGGTGCTTACATATTATAGTTGAACTTTTTCTCCTAAATAAGAATTCATGCTGAGACTCATTGCGAGGAAAATTCCAGTTCAGGTAATTTTCAGGAATCCAGATGGTGAGACCTGTAAACTTCATGATGCACAGTGGAAGGCAGAGTTGTCAGTTCTTAACTGTTTAAGTGATACTTGATTTATAACACAATAAATCATATATAGAATATATATTCATTTGGCTTTATGTAGCTATGGTTTCATCACTGTGTTAGTGTAACAAAAAACTATGACATCTTATTTCTTTTTTGTTAAGGAACAGCAAAGACTATGAAGATAGAATCTTTTCTTTGGAAAGCACCAAAATAAGATAAGCTATGATTCCTTAAAAGATGAAAAGAACATTTAAATTATCCTCATTTGCCTTCAGAAGAATATCATAGAACTGCTTTTCTTTCTTGAGAACTAGTTCCGAGGGAAAAAAATAGACAAAAACTTCTTGAAAGAAAATCAAGTCATTATATTCCAGCAATTATCTAAATATTGCAAGAGGAACATGCTTGACAGGAAAAAAATCTCAAAATGAAATTTCCATTGAATTATGATGGAAAACTTTCCTGCTTTCTTTTCGTGCAACCATTTAGTCAGACTTGAGACCTAAAGCACATACTTAGACTCACCATGGATCACTTACCAAGCTCTCTCTAGTAAAAATATAATTTCTGTCTCAAAGGAGAAATTGGAAACTCAGCTAATTTTATCCGTTTTATTTAAAAATCATCAGATCATTAACAAAAGGAGGAACTAAACTAGAAAAAGCATACAAGAGAACTCTTGAAGGAGATAGTGATGGTTGCTGGCTTGATCATGCTTTTGGCTTCATGGTGTATACATATGTCAAAAGTCAGCAAAAAGGACCAGTGAGATTGCTCAATTAGTGAAAGCCTTGCTGCTCTACAATGCAAGATTGATGCTCTGAGTCTAATCTCTAGAACTCCAATAAAGGTGGACTAAGAGAACCAAGTCCATAACATTTGTTCTTGGACTGCCACATGCAAGTAGGTTTGTGTGCCCATTCTTCCCCCATATTCACAGACAACCATGCAGTAATAAATTTAAAAAATGTAAACAAGTAAAACCTCTACCCTACCATATGCAGTATGTTGTCATTTTAACTTCAGTAAATAATGTGATATTTATTGTCTTAGAATACTATAATTAGTTTAAACAGAGATTTATATTTTAAAGTGATTTCATTAGTTGTTTATATTATTGGAGGCATAATGGATATTTTACCTTTCTGCATACTTTGTGGGCAAAAGCCCGGGTAGTCTTGTCTGGGCTATGCTTTCAATGGGATGTTGTGGCCAGCCTCATGGGATGGAAATGATGCCTGGTTTTAAAACAAAAGACAAGATTCTTTGCTGTCTTACGTGAAAGAGATAATGCTTCAGCGTGGGAGAAAAAGCAATATGCTTATTGTTCATTGCAAATGTTTTGGGCTTCCTAAGGATAGGGTTTCTCTCCCATAATCCAATTCATTGTATATACCTTCTTAAGATTACCCCTGGGGACAGAAATGTACAGATATGGTGTGGATGCTGGCCCAATAGCTAATCTTATTGCTATATGTGGTGAACTGTTCTTTGTTTCTTTAGCAAGAGTTTTGTTACTTTTTTCAGTGTTAATGAAATTATGACTGCCTAACTGTATGTTTGAATACCTCAGACCATTCAAAGTTATTTATAGTTTTGGTGGTGAAAACTGGAGGCTGAGAGAGACTTGGGTTTTTGGAAGAGGAGTGAGGACCATATGGCTGATGAGGAGAATTGAAAGGAACTTCAGGAGTAACTGGTGACAGATTTGTCTGCATTAACCAGCTGGACAGTTAATAAGGCAGAGTTAAAGAGGTTATTTCAGATTGAGGACTATGAACTAAGACTAAAGGAAGTATTATGGATGGCACCCTGGTCATTTCCAGCACACCTCTACAGAGAGACTACTTTTGTCATTCTGGTGGTTAGTCAAGACTACTGACTATAGCTACTCTTTTTTAAAAAAATGATTTTATTGAGCTGTTCATTTTTTTCTGCTCCCCTCTCTTTCTCTCACCTCCCCTTCAACCCTCTCCCATGCTGCCAATTTACTTAGGAGATCTTGTCTTTTTCTATTTCCCATGTAGATTAGATCCATGTATATCTATCTCTCTTGGGGTTCTCATTATTGTCTAGCTTCTGTGGGATTGTGAATTGTAGGCTGCTTTTCTTTGCTTTCTTTTGTTTTATGTCCAAAAGACACTTATATGTGAGTACATCTGATATTTGTTTTAATGGGTTTGGGTTACTCACTAAATATTATGTTTTCTAGATTCATCCATTTGCCTCAAATTTCAAGATGTCATTATTTTTTTCTGCTGTATAGCACTCCATTGTGTAAATGTACACATTTTTCTTATCCATTCTTTGGTAGAGGGGCATTTAGGTTGTTTCCAGGTTCTGTCTATGACAAACAATGCTGCTATGAACATAGTTGAGCATCTTTTGGGTATATACCCCAATGTGGTATTGCTGGTTCTTGAGGAAAGTTGTTTCCTAATTTCCTGAGTAATTGCATATTTATATCCAAAGGGGCTGTAACAGTTTACACTCCCACTGGCAAAGCAGGAGTGTTTCCTTTACCCCATGTTTTCTCCAACATAAGCTGTCATTAGTGTTTTTGATCTTGGCCATTCTTATAGGTGTAAGATAAAATCTCAGAGTTGTTTTGATTTGCATTTCTCTGATGGCTAAGAATGTTGAGCATTTCATTAAGTGTCTTTCAGCCATTCTAGAATCTTACCAAAAGCAATCTACAGATTCAATGCAATGCCCATCAGAATCCCAGCAAAATTCTTCACAGACCCTGAAAGAACAGTACTCAATTTCATATGGCAAAGCAAAAAATCCAGGATAGCCAATACAATCCTGTACAATAAAGAAACTTCTGGAGGCATCACAATCCCTGACTTCAAACCCTACTACAGAGCTACAGTACTGAAAACTTCCTGGCATTGGCCCAGAAAAATCATTTCCTAAATGTTACAGAATGGCGCCCAACGTGGATAACCCCAACAAGCCCGCTCCTAATGTTACACCTAAATATAACCCCAGTAACATAGACACTGAGAGAAACAATTGATAAATGGGACCTCCTGAAACTGAAAGGCTTCTGTAAAGCAAAGGGCATGGTCAACAGGACAAAATGGCAGCCTACAGAATGGGAAAAGATCTTCACCAACCCCACATCAGATAGAGGTCTGATCTTCAAAATATACAAAGAACTCAAAAAATTGGTCATAAAAAAACCCCACAAATAATCCATTAAAAAGATGGAGGTATGGACCTAAACAGAGGTCTATAGTAATTCTTAAGAGTCATATTGGAGTGGCTACAAAGTTTTGATTTCCACCAGATGACAGTCATAAACACTCGTTACTGAAAGAATCAAAGAAGATGACAGTTTACAACTCTTTGGTAAGAAAACAGGCAAATGGCTAGTTCAGTGGGGTTGCTTGAAAGGTGAGAGGCAGGATATACAATGCTTGTTAAGTAAGGAAGGCAGGGCCATCATATGATTTGCTCCCCTCTCTCTGTCATGCCAGTTTAGACATGTGGAGAGGATAATAAAATCCCTCAGGGTTTTTCGTTTTCTCCCATTATGTCAGATACTGTAAAGAATCCTTAAGCCTCTTTGGGAGATTTTCTTGATACACATTCTCTGTTGGAAACCAGCTGACCTGTTTGAATGTGGCTGAAAGGGGGAGTGAGGATTGAGGAAAGAAATACAGGAGACAGAAAATAGAGTCGGGGGGGCGCTTCCAGTGAATACTGTATCAACTCAAATTTATTTCTCATAGCCCCTATAAATCTCAAACAAAAGGGGAGGGCAAAAATTTCCTTACCACAATACAAGCAACAAACAACTGCAATTACTTTCTTAATTCTCAAAGCATCCAGTAACTATACCTTAGATCAAACATCCTGATATCTGGCCTTGAGGATCAAGACATCTAGTAACCATACCTTAGTTCAAACAACCAGTTTTCTGGCCTTGAGGATGAAGAATAGGCTTGAACTCTCTGATCTTAAGTCAAGATGAAGTTTGTGGACTCCCACAATTCTCATGAAATGATAGATAAGACATTAATAAACTTTTATGTGTTTACCAATACAAATTGGCCTTAACATGATGATTAAGATGACTTACTGGAGACTGAGAGTGTTGTAAGTCAGCCTTGGGTTAGGCAAAGGGAATGCCCTGTCAGCCCAACCAAAATGCTACTTAGCTGTGGCTGATACTTTAAGAGGTTCCCAGTGTTGAAATAGATGATACTGGTCATGAGGAGCTTGCCACCTGACACAGAGTATTGGGCAGATGAAAAAGAATAATAGTCCATTTATCGAGTTGTGAACTAAGTGACACAAAATTGCAAGTAAGTGTTACTGGAGTAACACTTCTCCTTTCATACTTCCTGATAAAACCTTCCCTGCAACTTCTGTACACTTCATGTCCCCTCATCTCCCTTATGAAGAAAGGCAGAAAAGACTGAATCTGAGATGTCTTAGTTTTCAAGAGAGATCTAAGAACATACCTACCCAAATATGTATGCTAGGGAACTTCAGGGAGGGAAAGGCTTCAAACTATTATTATTTTATTCAGTACAGGTGTCCACAATTACACCTGGCTCCAAAATGGGGAGAAAGCTCATATTCAACTGATCATTGGACAAAGACAAACTAACGAAACTGTGTATTTTGGGGCATTTTGGATCAATTCATTATACGTTGTTGTCAGTACTTCTACATCTGCATATGTAGGAGAAAGTGTTGAAAGTATTCTGGAAAACTCTTATTACATAAATACCAAAAGGAATTCTGATTAGGAACAACTATTTTTAAAAAAAATCAGATGTTTGCAGTTGTATAATCTTGATAACCCTTTAAAGTACAAGAAATTCCTGACTCTCTCCTCTGGAGTCTCAGGAAAGTGAAGCCATGTTCACTTGTAGGCAGCTATGGGGTTATAGATGTATGACTCTCCTTGTGTTGATATAGGTACATCCCTCTGACAAGAACCTATTAATTTGCTACTAGGCTCTGCAAAGCTGAATATCTCATCTGGATAGAGTCACATTTATATAGAGTTACCATAGTATTTCTATTTTGTGGTGGGTTAATTCAGATACAACAACTAATAAGATATGACGGGGCCTGAATATCACACATCAAATGAAATGATATATCAAAAATTGCAGAGAGTGTGATCTGAGTAATATCTTATCTGAGTCTGAAATAATCACAGTGTTGTATAGTTTTATTTCCTCTGAACTGAAACATTCATCCTGGAAGGAAGAGTTAGGCTTCTAAAACTCAGGAAACGAATAAATATCCATTATTAAAGGATCTCAGAAAGATTAAAAACCCATGAGTGCCCTCCCCAAGGTCATATAAGCAGTAAACGGTTGCTGGAGAAAGGGAGACTGTTTAGTAGTGCTACCCGTAAATTAGGCAGGGAAGAACTTCTCACTGCTGCTGCTGTAAGTCACGCCAATGAAGCCATTGGTTCACTAAGATGGTCTTGGGTGGAATGACTTGTTTGATTTATTGTCAGTGCCCTATCTGAGGTGAGTAGACTTTTGCTTGTGTTACCAAAAGTTACTGTAGCGTCTCTTTGGAGGCTGAGAGCCTTTTTGGCCACAGGGTTCTCAGAAAGGTTCTCAATCCTGTGTTTCTTGGGATGGTTCAAATAGTTCAACTGAAGTGAAAGTGAGTTGTGTGATTTATCTTCAGCACTGGCTGAAAGTGGAAATGTACATTAGTAGCAATCAAGTGATTATTCATGTCTTGATTCAGGAGGATCCCAAATCACCAGGTTACAGACATAAATCAGGTTATAGCTGTTACAGGCAACAATTTGCTCTTCTTATCTATAGAGTCACAGAGTTTGGGCATTTGCTGTTTCATCCTTAGGTATCATATCAACTCTCTGCTGTGTCTGTTAGTAAGACAAATAAACACATGTGGGAAATCCAGCCTTTGCCCAAAGGTATATCTATTTTTTTTTTGTCAACAGTTGGTAAACATTTTCTCAAATCATCTCAACCGTAAGCCTCATGAATGAAGGTGAATCTGGTCATGTCTTTGTGACTATTGAAACTAATCTGTAAAATATATTTGACTTTTCATATTATTTGCTCTCTGATAGTGATAGACAAAAGTGACTTGACAATAGAATGACAGACAAAACATATTGAGTATGTCACCAAAAGAATCAAATGATCCAAAAACAGTATATGTAATCTACTGATACTTAACTAGCAAAACTAAGCAGAAAATCTGATTTATCTTCTTACTTAGATTATTATGTCTGATTTTGTATTATATTGATAGGAAAAATTTTTCAGAGAGGCTAAGACAGTGTAGCACCAACAAGTAGTTATTGTTTATAGACAGTCCTCTAAAGACAAAGTATATGTCTTTTATACTTTGTAGTCAAGGCACCTGCTGACTGTTCTGGGATATTTATTTAAACATATTTACATAGCACATTACCTCAGAAGATTTAAACAATATCAGTTTGTAGAACATTTGCACAAAGCTAAACACAGAGTCTACCTCATAAGCATAAACTAGGCATGCTCACTGGTTGATATCCTAAACTTGGATTATTTTTCTATAAAACTCACTGACTATGTTAACATCACTGGTCTAGTCTATTTTATCATCACAAGGTGAGTTTAGCCACATAATGCGAATGGCGCTGTTTCTCTGAGGAAGAAATTACCTTTTGTTTCTGATGCTAAAGTCTTAGGTTTTCTATTAGTATTATGAAACTGATAGGCTAACCTGTTAGCATCCAACCAGGGTGACCTTCATGATTCATACATTTTTGCATAAATCAAAAATAACACATCAAAATCATGTATGTTTTACTCTGTAATCTATTACTTCTTTTGTTCTTACAGTAAATATTTTAAAACCAGCATTTGAAAAAAATTAATTGTATTTTGATCATATTTTTAATGACGAGAAATGGTAGAGGTGGGTGATCTGAAATATGATTGTATGGACCAAGTAGAAGCCAAACAGGTGGCTTTGGATTGAGATTGGGCTATCTATACAAACACATACACTATAAATTGCCTCAGAGTAGGTGTATCAGATATATATTTGCATATTTAAAGGGATTAAATCTATAGGCTGTGCTCCTCTACTCCAGCAATGACTTTATACCAATGGAAAGTCTAAGAATCCAGTACTGTTCAGTCTATGAAGCTGTTTGTCTCAGTTGGTCTTCAGCACATGCCAGAATCCTGAAGGAATAAGTTCTAATTCCAGGGAGGAAATGAACTTGACAGCCAAAATGAGGGCAAGCAGACAAAGAACAAAGAGATTAGTTCATTTTTATTTTTTCTATAGGTATATATACCAGAAGGTGTGACCCAGATTAAATAAAAGCAGGTGTTCCCATGTTAAAGGATCCCAGAGAAAGGTGAATTTGCCTTTTCAAAAGAGTCAGATTAAATGTGGTTCTCCCTACTGCAAATGATTTAATTAAGAAGAGTCCTTCACAGGTGTACCCAGCCACTGGGATTTCAGTAATTCTAGATAGGATCAAGTTGACACCAAGAATAGCCATCACAGTGGTCCTCAGAGACTCCGCGGGTTTCTTTAATCATAGGCTTGAGAGATCATAATCTTTATATGTAACAAAAGAATTTACTTCAGTCCATATTGTTTCTTTGATCCTTTTCTTCCCAAAGAAGTATCAGCACCATTTTTCTTTGAATCTTTAAAACATAGAAAATATAAAATTTCCTTTGCATTTTTTGTGTGTGCCACAAATTAGGCTTCAGAAAGTGTTCAGTTACCATGGTGATGCTCACTAAATAAATGTAAAGGAACAGAATTCTCTCTCTTTCAATATAAAATTTGCATTCAGAACACATTAACGATGCAATAGATTCATTGGATTTTTTTGGCACCAGAAATGCCAGACAATAGTGCAGATTTGTCATAGTTTCTTCTGAAGAGAACAAGAATTAATAGTAAAAATTGTTTGAGATACATAATCAAATGTGTATGAATTTTAAAAACGTGTTTATGAACTTATGCAATCTAAACTACATAGTGGTAGAGAAGTATATATGATGCATAATAGCTTGAATGTTTTGTTTTTATTCTAATCACATTTTCTTGTCCAAAACATATCTAAGGACAATATTTACTTTGGTTATTCCTTTACATGGCTTTTCTTTTTGGAATATATTTGCCTTCTCTTTGAAAAGAGAAAACACAGAGTTTTGAAAGTGTGTATGAAGATAGAATGCTAGCCAACAATTCCTATAAAATGTGTATCTAGGATAGACTGAAATAGCGTAAGGAATGACTGCTGTAAGAGGTTGCATTTTTGTTCCTGGCTGCTCAGAATCTAAAAAATCACACAGAAACTATTAATTACAACACTGCTTGGTCTATTAGCTTATGCATATTTTTTAGCTCACTCTTATCTATTAAATTAACCAATTTCTATTATTTTATATTTTACCATGAGGCTCATGCCATACTGGCAAGGTTCTACCTGGTGGCTTGTATCTTTCTCCTCTGGCATCTCCCGACTCCTCCTTCTTTATCCCTGCATTCAGTTTAGTTTTCCCTGCCTAGTTATGTTCTGTTAAGCCAGTGGCTGAGAGCAGCTTCTTTATTCATTAACCAATAAAAGCAATGCATATACAGAATAACTTTCCACTTCATTTCCCCTTTTCTGTATAAATAAAACGGAAGGCTTTAACTTTAATATAATAAAATTACATATAACAAAACAGGTATCAAGCAAGAATTACAGTTACATTAGTTATATATACTTTACCTTTTATCATAACTAAGGAAAACTATAACTATCTATTCTTCAACTTGATCAAGACTCCAGAAGGACATAATATTACCTAAGTAAACCGAAAGTGCATTGTAAACAACTTCTTTTTTTTATTAAAATTTTTTTTCTGCCTCCTCCCAGCCTCCCATTTCCCTCCCCTTCCTCCCACTCCTCCCCCCCTCCTTCCACTCCTCTCCCCCTCCCTCTCCAGTCCGAAGAGCAGTCAGGGTTCCCTGCCCTGTGGAAAGTCCAAAGTCCTCCCCCCTCCATCCGGGTCTAGGAAGGTGAACATCCAAACTGGCTAGGCTCCCACAAAGCCAGAACATGAAGTAGGATCAAAACCCCATGCCATTGTCTCTCATTGTCCGCCATGTTCAGAGAGTCTGGTTTTATCCCATGCTTTTTCAGTCACAGTCCAGCTGGCCTTGGTGAGCTCCCAATAGATCAGCTCTACTGTCTCAGTGGGTGGGTGCACCCCTCGTGGTCCTGACTTCTTTGCTCATGTTCTCCCTCCTTGTGCTCCTCATTGGGACCTTGGGAGCTCAGTCCAGTGCTCCAGTGTGGGTCTCTGTCTCTATCTCCATCCATC
>NC_022009.1:3590815-3615427 GCF_000317375.1 Microtus ochrogaster | reverse complement strand
CAAGAGATGCCCTATCATATGACAAAAGCATTTGTTCAACTATGTTCATAGCAGCATTATTTGTAATAGCCAGAACCTGGAAACAACCTAGATGTAAACAACTTCTTAAACTCTAGAATTGACAGAGACATCTCGTTGCCTGGACAGTCACCCAATGTTCTTCTGTACTGTTGGGGTATCTATCTTCAACCTCCAGGCCCATAGTATCTATCATACTTTTCCATGAAACAGGTAATTTCAAAGACAGTTCTGTCTATATTGGCAGTTTGTCAGTCACTTTTGTTCTGTGTCCTGCAGAATTTCTAGCAGACTCCCCATGTAGCAAGAACCTGAAGGACCATCTCACCTTTAGGCAAGTTCAGCAGTCATTTCTCTGTGAGTCCTGCATGACCAGTTCATACATCATAGAAAGCAGTCTAGGTAAGAGTAGTTTCTTACCCAAATGGCTAACCAATACCATAAGGAATATCTTTGGTGCCCATCATCTTCTCAAAGTAGGTTGGTGCACCAGGAGCAGATGTATCTCACTGTCATGAAAAGTATTAAGTTCTTAAACATTTTAACTGCCATATTCTGTAGTTTTTGAAAGGTTTGAAGGATGCCTATCCATCTGAAACACATCTCTGTACATCTAGAAAATCTAACTAACATAACTACAAGCTTGACTATTATAGATGATTGTATTTCTTAATTATATATTACATTTTTAATTGAGCTGCACAAACACAGTATCTTAATCAAGGTCAGAAATATACACAGTATAACAAAACTGACCTTAAATTTGTAGCAATAAACCAAGATCCATACCATTGCAAATCTCCTTAGCATATCCCCCTTTAAATGTAAACAAGCATTTATAAACAGTATTTGGGAATATGGGCACAGTTCTTTCCAAAATGCTTCTTGCTTTTTGTTGGGTGAAGTAATTTTTGGGGGTATTCACAATGACCTTTCAGGGCAAGGAATCCATAGGTTCTTATCTTCTGTGGAAACAGAAGAAGAACCTCTTTTCCAAAGCAACATATCCATAAACCCATATTTTGAAGTCAAGACACGTTTAAGATATACAGCTTAGCATCCTCTACAACAAAATGTCTCTCTGTACTTAGCTTCTTCACAGTCAAAAAATTCAAAGAAAACACAATAATATACATAATCCTGACTCTCTGCGTATTTTCCATTTTTTTGTGGCTTATTTTTCTCTCTTTCTTTAATCTATGACTGATACTCTGTCTCTTTAAAGACTTTGTTTTATTTTTAAGTTGTATTTTTCTTTTTACAACTTTCTATACTTTTTCTTCCCTCTCCCAAGCCTATGTACATTTCTAAAACACACTGTGTCTCTTTTAAAGGTCTCTTATATCTGAATCTGTCCTATTGTGTATCTGAAATCCTTTTCTGTCCAGGAGTGCTTCTTAAAATGCTAAACACTCCTTCTTAAAAAGCTAAGCAGCAGTGTGACTATTAGTAAGGCTGCTTTACCTTTTGGTTCCACCCAGTCAAACATGGCAGAGGCATGTTCACTGCCTTTGCAAACCACACACACTCTCCCAATTCCAAGTATTCAGAAGGTCTATGTTGTACCCTTGACCCAGGAAGCCGCCATTTTGAAACTATGTGGGTTTTTTTGTTTCTTCTATCACTGAATCAGGAAGACCTCTCTTAAAGGAGCTACAGCATGATGCCAGTAAGCAGAGCCCATCCCAAAAAATGTGGCTAAACTTTGTATTTTAGTGCCTTGAATTCCTTTCCAAGCCCTCTCAGGTTTTGTGTGGATTTAGCTAGCACACATTGGAACTCTAATTTGTTTTAAGGAGGTTGCTTATTTATTCCTGGGTGCCCAGAACTGAAATAATCATGTAGAAACTGTATTAATTACAACAGTGCTTGGCCTATTAGCTTATGCATATTTCTACATGACTACTTAAAGATTATATAGTAGCTTAATTATCTTATTTGGTTTAATATGGAGAATAAAGTGACATAGCAATATGATATAGGGTTAATAAAAGTAGAAAGACTGATATTTATAGCTTAGTAGAGGATGAAAAAAATAATCATGTTAAAATTCTGTAGGGTACAAAAACATGATTTGGAAGTGAAAAAAGTTTGTACAAATTGTACAAATTGTAAAAGTTATAATAAAAGGGTAGTCTATAATTAAAGGGTAGGCTGAAAGGATATGGCAAAAGTTTGATTAAAGCCATCACTGTGTTTTGTTAGAGCAGTAAACTTCTCCAATTCTAACACTCATCCTTTCTCCACCCTTACTTCACTGTCATGAAGCAGAGGAATGACCTTTCTGATTGGCTACTTTGCAAAGGCAAGTTGAATATATGAAGATTAAATTTGTTATACTTAGCTTTTGTAAACATGACACATAGCAAGAGAAACTTAAAGAAGAAGGATCTCAATTAAGAAATGGTCTTCATCAGATTGGTCTGTAGGCCGATTGATGTGAAAAGGGACATCCTATCGTGTACGGTTCTGTTCCTGGGCAATTAGGCCTGCTTATATAAAAAAGATTGGTGAGCCAGCTAGAAGAAAGAAGCCAATAAGTAGCACACCTCCATGGTCTCTGCTTCAGTTCCTGCCTCTGAGTTCAAGCCTTGAGTTCTTGTCTTGTCTTCCTTTGATAACTTGTAAGCCAAATAAAACATTTCCTATTAGCAAAAAACAGAAAGCAGACCGGGGTAGAAATTGGTGTTGGAGAGTGGGCTTATTATTGTGGTTGATATACCTGGCCATGTTTTTTTTTGGAGGTGGTGGTGAATGTGGAACTTTGATCTAGAAAAGACATTTAGTATCCAGAGCTTGATACACTGTTCTTTGGGAGCTTGGATAATTGGAATATTGTGAGATGTGCAGACAGTGGAAATGTAGCTTGTAAGTTTCAAAGAAAAGCAAAGAATCTACCAACATCATTCATGTTATATTTTAGATATAGAATCTGTGGAAGTGAGCCTTTGCTTTCCTGGGACAATGTACACTGGTTAGGCAGGACTGAAGAATCAGCTATAATTAATACAAGATCAGCATCACTGAGGCGAAATCTCCAGAAATGTATGTCTTCAAGGTCAGCAAAAAGACATTGTGGTCCAGATGGAGCCAAACAGGGATGAACTCTGTATTTTTGCTCCCATGTGGTACAAGCTTTGGGAAAATGAAAGCTGAAGGTTGGCACTAGCACTCTGAGAGGCCTTTGATAGAAGGTGCAGCCTCAGTTATGGGGAAGAGTCTCAGATGGATAACAGCTACATGTCCAACATGGAGCTACTATTTGACCTTCACTGCAGGATGTTGGTTCTGATTTGATTGGATTGCAACTGTGCTCTGCTTCTTCCATGTTGGAACAAAAAGCATGAAACTTATTTATTTTATAAGAGATCACTTTTAAAAAGACTTTGAATTTTAAATTAAATTTTTTTATTTATCCTTATTGAAAATATATTCTTCTCTCATACAATACACCCCAAACCCAGTTTTTCCTCCTTTTGCTCCTCCCAGCTTCCTTCCACCTTCTCCCTCACACCTCCTTTTCTCTTCCTTTGTTTACCTTTAGAAAAGAGCAGGCCTCCAATAGGCAACAATCAAACATGACAGAACAAGATTCTATAAGTCAAGGCAAAAGCTTCACATCAAGGCTGGACAAGGTAACCCAATAGGAGAAAAAGGAGTCCCAAGAGCAGGCAGAAGACCCAGAGTCACATGGTTTTCACTATTTGGAGTCTCACAAAACACCAAACTAACAGTCATAAAATATATGCTGAGGACCTGGTGCAGATCTTCGCAGGCACTGTGCTTGCTGCTTGTCTTTGTGAGCCATATGAATCCTGTTTAGTTGACGCAGTGACCCATGTTTTCCTGATGTCCTCTATCACTTCTGACTCTTACAATCTTTCTTTTCCTGCTTCTGTGGGGTTCACCAAGCTCTGAGTGGAGGAATCTGACGGAGACCTACAATTTAGACTCTGCGTAAAGTCTGGTTATGGGTCTCAGCACCCACTCCCTTTCTGCTGTTGAAGAAAGCCTCTTTGATAACAACTGAACAAGGTACCAATGTATGAGTCTAGCAGAATATAATTAGGAATCATTTCATTGATTTTATTTTCCAGTCACGTTTGGTTCTACCTTAAATCCAGGCAGTGTAGGGCATGGGCTTCTTCTTGAGGCATGGGCCTCAAGCTAAACTAGACATTGGTTGGTCACTCCCACAGGTTCTATGTCACCATTGTCCCAGCACATTTTGCAGGCAGAAAGGTTTTATTTTTTTTTTTCTGGAAGAGCAGCTGGTGCTCTTCATTGAGCCATCTTTCCAGCCCTGTAGCCTATCACTTCTTTTTTATTTATTTATTTATTTATTTATTGAGGATTTCCGCCTCCTCCCCGCCACCACTCCCCTGAAGGTTTTGTGCTTGGGTTGATGTCCACGTCCCACTGTTGGAAATCTTGCCAGGTTACAGAAGATGGTTGGTTCAGCCTTTCTGTCCTCCTACTAGGAATCTTCACTAGGGTCATTTTCGTAGATTCCAGGAAGATCCCCCTGCACTAGGTTTTCACACCACTTTCCAAATGCTTCTGAATTCCAGTTGTCTTTACCTATACTCTCTCCATATACCCCATCTTCTCCTGCATTACACCTGATCCCTTTGCTCCCTCCCTAACTGGCCCCAGTGGAATCACTTGTGCTTCCTGGGAAGGTCTGAAACTCGGGCCTCTTGTGGTCCTAATCGATCCCTCTCTTAGTGGGGAGGTGAGTTCCCAGAGAGCAGGGCTCCACTCATGAGCAGACTGGACAGGTGACTTTCAAGTTTTATAAAGTTTGAAGATTTAAGTATTGAAAAAAATTAAAAACCATGAGACTTCTATAAGTTAGATAGTATTTTTGTATTGTGATATTAACATGTTATCTTGGGCACAAGAAAATAAAAGGTCATATCTTAAATTTGTGTGTCCAATTTGATAAGGGATGGAATATCATGAGTCCATTGATTTGAACAAACCTGAAAGTGAACTGTTTGTCCTGGTCTTTCTAAACGGAATAGGGAGCCTCGTATGAGTAACTGAAAATCAAGCTTGCTGTGCGTGAGAATGTGGATCAGATCAGTCAAATGGGAAAGAATGCAGGACTATCAGGGAGGCTGCTCAGGTTCTACTGTCTGCAACGGGGTGGGTGTATTAGAGACAGAAAACACAGCAGGGCAAGGTTGAGGGTCAGGGAAGAGGAGCTGCTAGGGAACAATATGACACAGGTAACCCACTTCTACTTTATTTTCTTCAGAGTTTTTGCAGATCGTTTTGGCTGGGTTTTAATAATTTGTGCTCACATAGGTGTTTCCTTGGCATCCACTTTTAGTAAACTTTTGCTAAGGCAGTTTTCTTTCCAGCTATACTGTAAATGACTTGAGGGCAAGCTGCTTTTATTTACTTTTTAAAAGTTTATTTCTAAAGCATATAGAGAAACCCTAGAGCAGTAAAAAGAAAGTCAATTTTTATGTCTATGTCAATATTAACTCCCTCATGACATATATGAATGAGTTTTTTTGTGCCAAAACAGATATCCGTTTTCACACTCATTAAAAAATAGGATTAAAAAATTGAAAATTGATCATGGAGAGATGGCTCATTAATTAAGCGTACTAGCTGCTGTTGCAGAGGACATGGGTTCAGTTCCCAGCACCAACATGACTCACAACTATCTTTAAGATTAGTTCCAGAAGATTCAATATCCTTGTTTGACCTCAATAGGCACCGTGCATGCATGTAGCCACCAGACACACATGCAGGCAAAACACCTACACATATAAAATAAAAATAAACAAATCTTTAGTTTGACATAGTGGTGCATGGCTTTAATCTTAGCACAAGGCAGAGACAGAGAGGCAGAGTAGCAGAGAGGTAGAGGTAGGAGGATCCCTGAGCTTGAGGCCAGCCTGGTCAATATGGTGAGTTCCAAGACAACCAGAGTTACACACTGAGACACGGTTTCAAAATAATTGAAAACTGTAGGGGGGGGGGAGAACTAGATCATCAGTTAAAAGCATGTGCTGTTCCTGTTCGAGGACCTGGGTTTGGTCCCTAGCACCCAGCGCACTTGGCAGCTCATGTCTATCTGAAACACCAGCTCCAGAAACATCTGATACTTCTGGCATCCTCAGGCACTGGCATGCATGTGTACACACCTACACACACACACACACACACACACACACACACACACACACACACACACAATTAAAACACTTAAAAAATTTAAGGGAGAAGAATGTAGATGGACTAGGAGAAATTATTTGAAGACAAAATATGATTCAAAATGACTAAAGAATAACTTTAAATTTTATGCATTTCTGTTGAAATGTTGATACCAATGGATTATTTTTCAATTTAGTTGATAAACGGAGCATGAAGATTATATTTCAATTAGTCTGAGAGTGATAAGCTTTTCCATTTTAACAATTTTTCTAAGGATTCTGCCATTTCTGGCTACTAAACAAGGCAGACACCTTTAATCCCAGCACTTGGAAGGCAGAGGCAGGTGGATCTCTGAATTCAAGGCAAGCCTAGTCTATAGAGTGAGTTCTAAGACAGCCAGGGCTACAGAAAGAAACCCTGTCTCAAAAAAAAAAACAATAAATTAGTGGTACTATCTCACTGGTCACCCAATAGCTGTAAATGGTACTTAAGACTGTTCAATAAGAGTGAAATCATGGTTGAGACTTCAGCATGTATGTGTGTGTAACAGCCATTCAAGTTAAAGAGACCATGAGTTCAGGAGTGAGTAAGGTGGACTACATGGGAGGGGTTGGAGGAGAAAAGAGAAGGCTAGAAATGAAGAAATTAAATGCTAATTTCAAAAATGTATTTTAAAATGTGATAATATTCACTGCTGGGAACTGCGGCGAGAATGATTAAATGCTGTTGTGTTTTGTTTGCTTTGTTATCCATACTCTTTTAAAAAATTAGCTTTTAAAGTTGCCCTACAGCCAATCAGTTCATCTCTACGCTTAATACTGGTGATCTCTTTCTTGGTCTCAGCGAAGATGATTTTATGTTTGCACACCTCTGGTCTTTTCTGTCTTCATCCCCTTTCTCTTGCACTCCACTCTCCTTTGTTCTCTGGGATTTTGGATGGTCGTTTTGCTCCACATTGCAGGCAAAGATATGCAGCTGTGAATTAACATGTGTTTCTGTTGCTGTGGCAAATGCCAAGACAGCAGGCCAAAGGGTGGGGCGGGAGATTCCAGTGCATCAACAGATTGCTTCACCGCCTTTCAACCTGTGGTAACATCATGATAGGAGACTACAATGGAGGAAAATTGCTCACTTTATGACTGATAGGAAGTCAGGGAGAAATAGGAAGACTCCAGACAAATTTTGCCAAGAAATCCTGTTTTTTTTAAGACACTGATCTATGTGATACCCATGCATGACAGTAATGCCAAAAGATAAAGAGCTCCCATAACATATGTGGATGAGTCTAAGATGCCATTAGAAGGAAAAAATTTATTTTCTTAAAATTACTGTCCCTCTCTTTCTAATATTACTGTTCTGAATGTCCAATAGCTATGAAGTCAAAATCTATTTAAATATATGATTATGAATCAGACAAATAGAGGACTGTGGATGTTGGCCATTTTTCCATTTTTATTGTGCTAATTTTTAATATAAATGTGGGTATGTAAAATGTTATTGCAAGTCTGAATATTTCAGTGAACACATTTCTACTTGATAATAACCATAAACAGACATGCTACAGTCTTCTGGATTTGGATTAACAAAACAAGATGAAACAAGTAAGTTTCTGCCCGATCACAACTAAATGCTCTTGGCAGCATTTCCATCGTATGCTCCGTTCATTGCACTTTCTTAAGTCATCATACATTCAAGGTTTTAATGTTGCCTGTCTTCTGTACTGTCCTGGGAGTTGGGTATTAAATGATATTTATATATTCAGTTAAAAGTTAAAGATCTAATACATACGTTAATAATCATAGTTTATAATTGATAATGTAAGGATTGTTCATGATACACGTGATGTGTAATATTAAATAAATGAAAGTACCTAACCCTCAAGACAGATTTCCACCCTCAGCACCCTCAGGCTGGATGTGGAGGCATGAATCTGTTATCCTGGCAGTCCAAAGGTGCAGTGGGAGGCACAGACAGGCTAGATAGCCTAGAGCACCCTGTATAGTGCCTACACATTAGAAGAGAGACTGTGGCACCAAGGTGTAAGGTGAGAAGTGATTCCTGAACGCTGTCCTCTGAACCTCACTGCACACTATGCCACACCCCTCGCACCATGCAATAAATACAAGTTTTAACATTTAAAAATATTAAAAATCATATTTAAAACATAACATTTAAAAATTTTAATCTGCTTGACTCTTTTTTCTGCTCTTGGGACCCTTTTCCTTCTACTGGGTTGCCTCATCCAGCCTTGATATGAGGGTTTGTGTTTAGTCTTATTGTATCTTGTTGTGCCACGTTCACTAGATATCCCTGGAAAGTTTGCTCTTTTCTGAAGGGAAATGAAGTATGAGTGGATCTGGGGAAGAGGGGAGTTTGAACTGGGAGGAGTAGAGGAAGGCGAAACTGCCACTGGGAAATATTGTATGAGAGAAAAACCAGACAGGATTCACCCTTTTTCTCAATTTTAATATTCTGATAAAATGTCATGCTTTGCAGTTGTAGTATGTTTAAATAAATGAATTATAAAAATGAGCTTTTCCTTTTAATTTTATGTATTTTCTACATTTTTTTCCATCTGGAACTTCTTTATATTTGTCATCCGCAAAAGAAAAAGCTATCTTTCAAACAGAAAAAAAAGGAAAACCCAGACAGTTGTTGTATTCAAACATATATTTATTTTACATCTTTTATTTTATTGCTTTTCATTTCCTTAAGCTTTTGTTAATGTTGGTTTAAACAATGAGAGGCATCTTAGTCTAATACACAAACTCTTTGTCCTCAGGGCCGGGCTGCATGGGAAGGCTGCACTCACTCAAAAACATAATGCCAAGGTGTATAACACTGATCCAAGGAGCAGGGGAATTAGCGCCATTGGACAAAGACAATTCGTTCATACATAGTCAGGAAGCCGCTCACTGGAATATGAACAAAAATTCCTTATCTTTGGTAAGTGTGTGGTTTATTTACTAGTGCAGGCTCAGAGAGAAGGAGGCAGCTAACAAGCTGTGAAAGCCTTCAGCTGTTCACTCTTCACAGTACAGTGCTTAAACATTGCAAGAAAACCCTGATTTGCAAAGTTACATTGCCATTGTAATTTCTGCATATTTAATAAGCCTTGGCTACTTTAACTGAAAAGTGGAGTTTTTCACGGAATGCTACCCCTTTCATTACTGCATGCATCTTAGATTTAATTTGGCATGGGACACACCAACCTTGGCTCCCGGAGACAAGGTTAGAACCTGTAGTGCATGAAAATGAGCTCTTTCCAACACTTTTTTCATTCCCTCCTCATTCTGTGTCAGCTCTGAAGAGAGCACAGGGAATGAGAATGATCCTTTCTCTTAGCGTGACAGAAAATTTTTAGTGTCAATGCAAATATTTTCCTTTTTAGAAAAGAGAGGATTGTATTGTCTCCTCCTGTACTCCCTTTGCAATGTCATCAAGGCAGGACTTCTTGATGCATTAAAAACAAAACAGCATAAAGTAAAGGAAAGAATGTTGAAACAAAACAGTGACTACAGAGGCTTATGTATTTTGAGTAAAATTGTTATTATTTAATGCATGGTCTTTGAGATTTTGTTTTTTCATAGAAATTCAGACAGGTCTTATTATGATAAAATATATTCTTTGGCTTGCTATCCCCAAACCTTAATACTATTTTGAAAATTTTCAGATGTGTTTCACAGAATCATTTTCAGTCTAATTTAAGGTATGAAAAAATGCAATTTTCTCAGTGCCGTTCACTGCATTGCCCCCTTTCCTGAGGGATACTAACAAATTATCTGCACTTACGGTGCAGATAGATGAACTTTATATATTTTTGGGAGTGTCTTTACTAAAATTAACTTTCTTTTAAAAGTTTGTGTTGTGATTTACCTGAAAAGTATTGCTTAAATGTCACTAAAATTGGTTTAACAAAAATTATGTTATGTAATGAATTCATTATGCAATGAACTCCTATATTACATGTAGTAAATCTAGCTTAACAGCAAGTGAGTTTACTGACCCCCATCACTAGCGGTTCTAGGCACAGGTCAGACTGAAAGCAGAGCTGTATGTCAGGGATAAAGCAAGACTCTGAAGATTTAGTGTTGATTTCAGACAGGCTAGCCAGTCACCCCTCCTTATGCTTCCTCAATCCACTGCCTTTTGGGGACCAAGACTTCTCTCTTCTGACACTATAAGAAATCTTTTTGTGATTAATTCTCTTTGGTTTTACACCATGGATCGTGTGCCTGTAACATGCAGCTGTGTGTCCCAAATTAAAATGCTCTGGCTTTTCAGTGTCGCTCTCTGATAAATAGACCTCAGATATAATAAGCCCAGAAAACTGATAAAATGTACTCACAGCGGCAGAAAATGGGTAGAGGAACATTCTTCCCAACTGTAGTTATCTGACAAAGAGAGCATATCTGTAGGGCTTGAAAGAAATTATACACATTTGATACAACTCCAACAAATGTTGTTTGTAGGTAAATTATACTAAATATGAATAATTGTGTACATATAGTCTAAGATGAGGGTATGATTGTGGTTTGTGTGTGTTGTGTGCTTGTGCATGTACAGATGTTGCAGGGCATGTGTGGAGGTTAGGGGACAATTTGCAGGGTCAGTCCTCTCCTGTCTCCTGGGAAAGCAACTGAACTAGAGTTGTCAGCTTGGCAACAAATGCCTCCACCCTCTGAGCCATCTTGCCAGCCCAGATACTTAACCTTAAATGTGACTGGGACCGGAAGGCGGTTTTGCCCGTTTTGGACTGTTTGCTTATAAATTAAACACATTAAGTTAAGTATCTTATAAAGAATAAAATATTCCCAGAAATTCCAAGAAGGGTAACTAAGTAGCATCTGATTTTTATTTCCAGAGGCTAGGCGGTGTATCATTTACTTCTTGGATAGGACAGTTTTTGGTTCCTGAAAAGATGCTATATTGGAGCCGGGCGGTGGTGGCGCATGCCTTTAATCCCAGCACTCGGGACGCAGGTGGATGTCTGTGAGTTCGAGGCCAGCCTGGTCTATAAGAGCTAGTTCCAGGACAGGAACCAAAAGCTACAGAGAAACCCTGTCTCGAAAAATCCAAAAAAAAAAAAAAAAAAGATGCTATATTGGAGGCACATGGAGTTTGGAACATCTGTAACAGAGTATTTTCTTGTCACAATTGCCTCAAAAGTATGCCCAAGAAAGTTCTAGGGTACCTTCTGACATAGTGACTAAAAGGATTCAGAAGTTCCGTTTGGCTGACAGTTGAGGCCTCAGTTACTACCTGGGTCATCATGATATGGAGGAAGGTCTGTAGACAAGGAAAGCGGGGCTATGAGAACTTGTTTTCACGTTTACCCATATTTATCTAATAATAAATATCATCATTGTTGGCAAATACATTACATGGCGCTAAATTGTATATTATCACAAAACAACATGTTTAGTTGCCTTTATGGTAGGAATAAAATATAGTTTGTCTGTTAGGCATTTTTGATATTCTGAAAAGCAACCACAATGAAAAGTTTAGGGCTTTTTTTTTTTAAAGATCACTTTTCCCAAAGATGTATACTTTAGTAAGGTTTTAATTTACATCCACCAAGAAATCATATTCTTAAAATAAGAAAATGGACCTTTTCCTCCAACAGATTGGAATGGGGAAAACTGTAAGGGTTTAGAATCTGGAAAAGAAAATAAAGTGCTGGCTGTAGATATGATAGCCCCTCCCTTCCATCTGGTGGTAACATTAGTGTAAATAAGAAATTGTTGAGCTGGATAATTTCACTGAAAAGAAGATAATGCTGTCTTTCCTACTGACCAGGGCCTATTCCAAGTCCTCATTATCATAAGCACAAAATGTACTGAAGGAAGTAAATAGGTTAGCAATCCTCCAGCGCAATTAAGTGCTCACGTGTAGGACGGTAAGCTTAGCCCTTGTCTTCCAGAGTTTTAAAATTACCCCAGTGAACTAATGGCGACTTTTAATGAGACATGAACAGGGAACGTACAGATGCTGTACGATGGGAAATCAGAGAGCTATGGCAAAATCGCTGCTCTGCTACATACACAGGCTTACTCCATTTGATCTTAATGAAGCATGGCCACTTTCTGTGTTCCTGCATTTAATTTTACTTTCTGTGTGTGATAGTTTCACCTTCCCAGGGATAAAGAGATGCGTGCATTCCAAAGGGATGAATCGATAAAAGAGGAAAAGCATCTCTCTGGTACCAGACCAAACACGAGACAGAGGAAAGAGAAGTAAGAAAACATGGGTGAAAGACCAGGGAATCATAAATCAGGACAATTTAGACCTGTTGTTTATAAGTCATGTGACTTTGGGTAGATTATTATGCTCTAAATTATATAATCTATAAAATGTAAGAGGTAATTTATAGAACCTAACTTCATTTTGTACTATGGTAGATAAATTTTTAAAAGACTGCAAAGCTTCGAAAGCTCATATTAGGAATCAAGCACCTTTTTCTAAGTTGTCACTTAAGATTGACACCTGCTTCTTAGATTTCATACTGAATAGCAACAAGCAGGCGATTTTGAATCTTCGAACAAGAGAAGAGCTTGAGTGTACTTAGCATCAGTGGGCACAGTGGCTGGTTTTGGGAACAAGGTCATTTCAGTTCATTAATTTCTATTTATTCATTCCCTTCATCCCTAGCTTGTTTTCTTAGTAGAACTGTCAGTTAAGCAGCTGTGACATCATAACCTGCACGGGTTCCACCAGCATTTGGATTTTTGTGCTTGCTTCATTTTTAGCTCTCTCTTCTTATATACCTTGATATAGCTCCTATGACCAGTAAGAACTAGATAATTTTGGAGAATGTATATTCATTGTTTTCTTTAATTGTTCTACAAAAGTTATAGAGTAGGTGTCATATTGATTGTCATTTTGTACTTTGTCCTGTGCCACAGCCAGTGAAGGACAGAGTTAGGGTTCAAATTTTCCAGTGTTTTCCTGTCTTCTCTATCTTAAGAGACAGCATGGCACAGTGGTTGTCGGTAATGATAGAAGCTAATGCAAGTAGAATGTCCTATATGACAGGAGATGTTTTATGCATTTTGTTATATATATATATATATATATACATATACATGCACACATAACTCCTGTAAATATATATATACACACACACATATATATACTCCCATAATTATCATACATCACAAATCTATAGTACAAATGCTATTAATGTCCCTTTGAAGGTTGAAGAACTAGATACAGAGGAGTAGGGCATTTTTCCAGTCACACAGCTAGTAAGTGCTGAGAGCTCTCTTCTCCCTGTACCAGTGTGTATGTGTGTGCATGTGTGCATGTGTCTGTGTGCATGTTTCAAGGCATGTGAGTGGATGTCAGAGGACAACCTTGGAAATTCATCTCTTCTTCTCTTATGTGGGTCCTGGTATAGAAATCCAGGCCCTCAAGCTTGTCTGCAAATACCTTTATCTACTGAGCTCTCTCACCAGCCCTGTTTTATAATTTTATCCATGTATTATCTTGAAAATTAACTTTATCTAACTTCCTTGTGATGATCCTTTAAGAAATAATCCAGATATCGACACACATAAGAAATCTGTTCATCTTTTGATAGGATATTTGCCCCATGGTTTCCCAAAGAATATTTGCAAACATATTCCAATCATTATTTTATTGCATTATAACTGAGAGTGTTTTTATTTGTAAATCCAATTATCTACATTTTAAGCCTTGTCATGTTGAGAAGAGTAACATAACTGGCTGCTATGATTCAGTGTTTATATGTATCCCAAAAGTCCAAGAGCTGAAAGATAGTCTAGTCCCAGTGTAATGCTCAAATGGTGGCGAGACCTAAAATAAGTGGACTTCATAAGTGGTCTTTGAGTCATGATTGCCCTCATAATGGCTAATGTTGGTTTTGAAGAGTGTGTTAGGTCTCACCAGTAGGGATTAGTTTCTACTAATTAGGTTGCTATAAAGGAGTAACCTAAACTCTTGCTTTCTTTATGTATTTTTTCTGGTTTTATTTTTTTGTTTATTTATCGAGACAGGGTTTCTTTATAGCTTTGGAGCCTGTCCTGGAAATAGCTGTTTTAGACCAGGTAATCTTGAACTCACAGAGATTCACCTGCCTCTGCCTCCTGAGTACTGGGATTAAAGGTGTGCGCCACCACTGCTGGGATACTTGCTTTCTTGATATGTGACACTTGCTGACTCATATGTGCCCATTATGTGACACTACTGTGTCATGAGTTAGCTAAAAGACTCACTAGTGGTAATCAGATGGAGCTCATTCTGGACTTTCCTTCTCCCAAATCCATGTGTTAGATTTTTTTTTTGCCTTATAGAATACCCAGCCTAATGTGTCTAGATGTAGTAATACAAAGAGTTCTAAGGCACTAAGAATATAGCAGTTATCTATAAATATCTGATAGGTAGAGAAATAAAGAAAATACAAATCTTGTTTGACTGTTCATGTGGCTCAAAGATGGCATAACAATTGGTCTTTGGGGGCCATCAAATTTACTTGAGTTACTTGGAGCTGAACCATCACTGCATTTAACTGAAGGTCTTTGGTCTTGCTATGGCTTGTGTAGTGGAGGTGATAGTGTAATTATCTTGGTGGAATCCAAGGATTTGTCTGTCTGTGGATCTGCATTTATTAAGGTAAGAGATATATTCGGGTTCTTCTCCATCTGAGACTACCTTAGTCACGGTGTTTGGGTTTCCTATGGCTTATCATCAAGGGTACTTTTGTTCCCATTTCTCTCATTTTGGGACCAAGAAGCAGTTAATTTGGAGTTGTCTTGGAGGCAGTGCCCAGAATCATTTCCAAGGCTGTGAAGAACTCCCCATGTCTGTCTCAGTAAGCTGTGGTAATAATTAGAATTGACGCAGAGCCCTGTTTGGGACTAGAGAGAAGCTGAAGTGCCAAAACACCCAGAGTCTTTCATTTGTTGACTGGAGTTGGGCCAATGACTTTGATTTGAGCGCTGTATTAATTAGCATGCAGACTTAGCTGCTGAAAAAGAGAGAACCCCAATACATGTTCTTGTGTCACAACTGGAAATAGGTGGGCCATTTAGGGTGTATAAGAGGTTTGCTCCCCAAGCTAACTCAACGACCTTGGTCCTTTTCGTTCTATTCTGTTTCCGAACTGGCTAACATTATAATGCATTTGAAGCACCTGCAAGGTATGCTGATCTGGTCAGGCCTGGGTTTGGAGAGTTTGTATTTCTAACTTTTGCTAGAAGATGTTGATGTTTCTGCTCTTCAAATAGCACTCTGAAAGCCACTCGTCTGTGTGCGATTCTTCAATGGAACTGGCTTGCGTGCACCTTGCCCTTTTACCAAGGAACATCTGGGAAGAGGGCAAAGAGAAAGAACATCTTTATCTGTTTTGTGGACAAGTCTCAGAACATAAGCATGTGTCTTCTACCAACCGTCTATCGGAAAGAACACAAATGTCTGACAGGAAGCAAGGTGAGGGGAGCTGCGACCAGCAGGCCATCTTCGCAGTGAAAATGTGGGACTCCATGCCAGCTGGTAGAATGGGAGGAGATACAGCTTTTATCAGTCATACTCATATACTAGGCAATTTATGTAGATATCTTTAGTGTGGGCATATGACACCTTCTGACGGCTAAGAGTTTGTCTCTGAAAGCTTGAGAAATGCCTTAGATCTAGGATCCTGGGTGAGTTTTCAGAAGCCTGAACTAGCAGGCCACGAACCCAGACTTTCTTGATTTCCCTAGATTCCTTTCCTTCTCTTTGCCTCAGACCTCTTGAACCCATGCCCCATTTTCTTCACAGCTGATGCCACAAGTGTTTCCTTATTGTACTGCTGCTAGTTGCTTCAGTGGGAATAAAATTCATTTTGTCCTTATTATGTGTAAGTGACCCCTGACACCCATTGCTCCAACCCCAACTGTGACCTTCAAAAACACCCATGAAATTGTTTTAGCCTCCCAAACTGTCTTACATAGAGATTGAAGGAATGAACTCCATCTAATGGAAGGCTTTCTGGGAATGTAGTAAGATGGTCCCTGATGTGTATTTCACTTATCTAAATGGAAAAACTAGCATGTTTGCTTTCATTAATATCTCAGCAATGGAGCCTACATTTTGCCGACCAAAACCTAGGGAATGCAAAGGTTTTTACTATCGTTAAGTATTGTTAAAGTAGTATTTCTCCTATTTTCATGGCATTAAGTTCCAATTCAGTGAAAGTTCGTGTACTACCATTCCCACTAAAAGTTGTTGTCTGAAAAACAGCCTGCTTCTGTTCTATTTTAACATCTGTCTTCATAAACTATGAAAGCCAAGGCTGACATTATCCTCACTGAACTCCATAGCTAAAACACATTTTCAAGCTGAATAGCATTTTCATCTAAAGAGCAGTGCTGAAGATAATTCCCGGAAGGCAGCAAACCTTACTTCAAACCCTGGCTTCTACTGTGAGTGCCTAAATGTTTTATTTGAACTCTCAAATTTTTCTCTTGGTAGGGTGGCAATACCAATATTACACCTTGTAGAATAGTTGTGTGGAAGAATGGTTATGCTGACACTTATTAAAACTGCCAAGAAGTCCTGGTACAAGATTATTGTAACATAAGTCATGCTTGTAGCAGCAGAAAGTGGCTGAGCTTCTTCTGACTACAGTTGACAGCTGGGGTTTATAACCAAGACTAGAGAGAAAGGAACAGTAAAGACAAAATACTACGAAGTACATGGAGGTTCTTGTTAAATTGGGCCAGTGGGATTCTTGATAAAATCAGGTCAATAATTTCCACATGAAGAGTAGGAGATGATGAATTTGAACAGATATCAACGGTGGGCACTTTCTCATTAAATTAACCTAGTAGAATTTTTTCTATGTTTGGGCTAGATAGAATAAAAGTCAGTGTCTAGTACTCGTGAAGAGCACTCAGGGGAGCCTGATTAAAGCTTGCTTAAGGAAAGATCTACGTCATCTGAGAGGCTTAAATTATTTTGTAGATTTTTCCATCCTCATTGCTCTGTGTGTCTAATTGTTTGATGGAGCCAGTTCATTATAACATCACCAAGTTAGGTGAGTAAAACAGTCATTAAATGACAATTAATACTCTTGAAATTAATAATGATCAGTCCTCACTGGCACTTATGATTATTTATATCAATAGAGATATAACCTATAGATGTATGAATAGATTAGATAAATTATTTACCTTGAAATACAGAACAAACAAATATTCTCTAAGTCATCTGAGTTTACCAACATAATTATTTAACAAAGTTTTCTTGGTTGAATCTGGTTCCCTGATAAGATGGAAGAGACAGCGTTAGTGAATACTTTGTGTTTAAGAAAACATGTCTGGAAATCAAAACCAGAAGAGGGTCTTTAAACATCAGCAGAAGAGATTAAAACAAAACAAAAACCTGTGTCTAGAAGGCAAGTTTTGAAGTCAGGCCGGAGTCATGTCCAAACTTGGGCTCTTTGTAGGAAGGACTTGAGATTGGAGGACCAGGGATGAGGTGTCAGAGTGTGTAAGTGTCAGATATCTGAGGACTAGCAGACAGTGAACAGGCAAGCTTGCAGCAAGTATCTAAGTTTCACAGCCACTGGAGCCTGGGGATGCAATTTTGACATATTCAGAGATAGCAAATTGAGTGCAGACTAGATCTATTTAAATGTGCTATAAATGGCAGCCTTCTAAATTACATGGGAGCTGAAAAGAGAAATATCAGTCTAGAGTACCTGAAACCCAAAAGACGTGGTAAGTTACCATTTTTACCTGGGTCATTTGTTTCCTAGTCCTTCACACATATTTGCGATTATTAAGGACAGAATCTTAGTATTTAATTATGTATCTGTAAGATTACATTTTAAGTTTTTATTGACATATAATAAATGCATAGAAAGCAGCATATATCATACACATACAAACTATTGAATTTTCCAAAAGACGACATCTCATCCACAGGTTGCAGTCAACATCTAAGAACTTCTGTCATGTTCTTTTCTTCTAATCTTCCCTATTACTGTTGTGTTCACCAAAAATAACTGCATTCTCATTTTTAATCATGCAACTTAACTTTTATTTTCTTTTTGTTTTTTATTTTGTGGAATATAACCATATGTTACATACTCTATTTAGAATATCTTCTGGCTTAAGATGTCTGTTTGATCAGTCTTATCATCAAGTTGCACAGTATCCATTCTTTTTGCTTTGTAATTCATTGAGTGACTATACTAATTCACTGATCACCTGTCATAGGAACATTGGCATTTACTCTTAGTACTGTTTTGATAATGCTTTTTAAAAATTGAATTTAAAGCTTTGCTATTAATGTTGGGAAGTCTAAGGCTGGAGATATGACTCTGTGAATAAGGGCTGCCCACCTTTATGAAGCATGAACACCTGGGTGTGAAATTGTAACCTCAGAGCTGGAAGATGGATACAAGAGAATCCTGGGAGCTCATGGGAAAGCCAGTTTAGATAAATTGACCAGCCCCATGCACTATGTGAAATGCTGTCTCGAAACACAGGGTGAAAAATGATAGAGGAAGAAACCCAGTATCAACCTGTGGCTTCTGAATATGCACACACACACATACCTGTACACACTTGTATTCTCCACACACAAAGGCACATGCATGCACACATACACAAACCGGGAAGTATATTTATAAGGTAGCAGATTTGTAGTTTTGTTGGTAACTACTGAGAGAAAAACACTATCCTTTTCTCTAACTAAATTTATCTTTAGTATTTTAATCTTCAGGAAAATGATGATTTTAATACGCTGTTTGTATGATTTCTTTCCACCTAGCATTGCTGAGTAGTGTTAACCACTGTTTATCAGGTTTATTCTCGATAGACCAGCAAGGGATTGTTATAAGAGCTTACAAGGAACAGAACATGCCTGGCCACAAAGGAAGCCAGAACTCTAACAGGTCATATAATATATCTTGTGAAATTTCATTTGAATGATTGTTGCGGGGGGAGGTAAAAGGTAAAATATTTGAAAATTTCAAAATCTATTTTCTAAAATATGTAAAATCACTACTTAACTAATCCCTATCACAAAAGAGACTGTGATGAATCATACATAGAATTAGCATATACTATGATTTTATCAAGATGATGTCACATTCTTTAATCATGTTAGCAGTCATGCATACCTGCAGGTTAAACACTGGTTACCAGTGATTAATGTACGACATACTTGTACAATGCTCTCTACTTGGGTTAATGAACTAAAGAGTTTATTTCATGCTTGAGTTCCACAAATAAATGAACACAATATATAACGTGTTCATTTCTTATTTCTTTGGAATATATTCTATTGTGTAAAATGAGTGTAAAATACTGATGATACAGTTTAATCATGCATTATTTTAATGTGATTTTACATGTTAGGTTCTGAAACACTGCTAGAATTAAAATGTTTGCACTGAAAGGAATAGAGTGCCTAAAATTAAGCAACAGCTTAAAGGGCACCATGAAGAGCTGTAAATAAAAGCTCATAATAGGCTTCCTCTTGTTTCCACTTTAATTATCCTCCTGAGTAAAACTGTAGTTGTTTTCTGTGTTTATAAGCACTTACAGATAAAATTTATTTTTCTCATTAATTATCATGGTATGCTTCTGTAGTGGCTAAATTGTGACTTAGCTTTATACATTTAGTAGCCACTCGTGGTTTATCTTTCATAGTTTGTTGTATAGTGTTTATTTTGAACAAGAACAATCTGTAGAATTAAAGAGGTCTAACTCTTTACAGCTCATCTTATATGGGCTACTTTAAAATCTAAACTCTGGCTTTATTTATTCTCTTGACCACTGATTGGAAATTACACAGATCCCATGATATATGTGGTCTCCATCAGGGAGTGCAGAAAAAGCTGGTTGCTAGTGCTCACAAATGGGTTTCTATATAACGATCAAAAAACTCTGTCTTTATAATTGAATTTTTCTACCCATTTAAAGTTAAGGATTTTCCTAGTGCATGCGTTATTGTTTCCTTCCTTTCTTTACAAGCCCTATTAATGGCCCTGCAGGGGGCAGGATCACAGTAGAGAAGTAGTTAAGTTCTTATCACTGGCACTGGCATCTTCATCTGGACGTTGTTGCTCTCTTCTGTGCTTATCACAGGTCTGTTTCTTAGAGGTGCCAGGGACATTTCTATGATGACCGTTTTCCTTAAAGAGGACTGTGCATCAAATTCATAGCTAGCCATTTACTTCCCTTTTCATTTTGTGTAAACATTCAGATTTGCGGAGATGGGTTTTGTACTGTGAAATGCTTTCCTCAGACAAAGCCTAAAATCCGAGATGGCTAGGCTCAGTTCAGGGATTCTTGTCCTACTTTGTGACAGGCACAGCAGCCAGACTGAATGACACTGTAAGCTCATCACACAGGTCTGAGAAAACACAGTGGAAAAAGACAGAGCAAATATACTGAAGTCCCTTGCTGAGATCCTCTCTCTGGGGTGGAAGGCCATTTTTAAAATAATGTATTCATATCCTTCAAACGTTTAAATCATTTTAGGCCCTCAGTATGAGTAAAGGGAATGAAAGCTGTGAAACTGTAAATTAAGGGAATATTCTATTATATCCTTTAGGATATTACACACACACACACACACACACACACACACACACACACTTGCTTGTTGATTCAAGTGAACAAAAGTGGATTTAGAAACATGGTTTAGTGGTTACGAATGCTTGCTGCTATTGAAGAGGACATAAGTTCCTTTCCCAGAACCCATACCAGGCCGTTCCCAACCTCCTGTAACTCCTTTCCAGAGTATTCAACATCCTCTCTTCTGGCCTCGCCAGGGCACATCTCACACACACACACACACACACACACACACACACACACACACACACGCATACGTGTACGTTCACGGAAAGAGAGAGTGTGTAAAGGCATGATTAAAATCAATGGGAAGAGCTATAAATACACTCCCAAAGGCAAATAGACAACAGATAAATAAAATGAATGATCAAAATCATTAATGTGCAGGTAATGCAAATCAAACTAAAAGAGGATATCATCACTCACCTATTGAGTAACAGAAAGGTTTTTATATAATTCAGCAATCCCACTTCTAGGTAATATTTATAGGAAATGAAACCAGTGCCTCAAAAAGAGATGAATTACCCATGTACACTGAGGTATTATTTGGAATAACCAAGCAATACAAACAAACCTTTTCTTTTTTATTTTTTGTCAAATGGAACAGTGGCTACATTCAGATGTAAGAAAGAAATCCTGATATTTAATGAGACTACGCATGAACTTGGAGAACACTATGTGACATGAAGCATAGATACATGGTATTAAATTCACAGAATCAAAAGTGAAGTTGTGGTTTCCAGAGACTGAGGAACGGTGAGAAATGAAAATGTCTTAGTGAACTGTCTTGTATGAAAACCTGCCTTTGTAGAGAATGTAGGTTACAGTATGAAACTTAGGGCTGGGACGATAGCTTTCTTGGTAAACTGTTTGCTGTGTTAAGCATTAGGACATGAACTTCATTCTTCAGATCCAATGTTTGAAAAAAAAAAACCCAAGATATGGCAATATGTGCTTGTAATCCCAGGTTGGTAAAATAGAGTAAAGAGACTGGGCTTATGGACCGGACAATTTATCCTGGTTGGTGACTCTCAGGACAGTGGGAGACTGTCTCTACGAACAGGCTTGATGCTACCTGATGAAGAGGAAAATCTAATATTATCCTTTAGTCTCCACATGAACCTCGTCTGAACATATGTGCACCTTCACACAGTACAAACACACAGCACAATGCAAGACAACAAAACAAGGCAGAGAAGCTCCAGCTTCAGTTCATTCACAGGCAAGAGCACACAGACAGAAACACCTTTAGATAGAATTCCTTCTTCACTGATGGAGTGGACACAGAGATAGGAGAATTGGCATGCTAAAATTCCAATCCGGTGTGCTCAAAGATACCGACTGATTTCTAGATAGCCCTACACTAATGAGGCAAGAGTGGAATGAAAGTATTTCATGATGTATACTGTGGAATTCTCTTCTCTTCCTGACAATTTTACATAACATTTTGCCATTGTTGTTCATCTCCATCATTGTAGTTCATGGTTATGAGTCTCTAGTTATATTTTTATTCTAGCTCTATTCATTTACAGAATAATCTGGTGTCTGTGTAAATTGGGAATGTATTAGTGAAAAAGCAACAGAGCACCTAGGCATTGTTTTCTGGTTTGTTTCTGGAAATAATTACACATTTTCCCCTCTTCTGCATTGATAAGACTGAATATATTTAGTACAGTCTTTACAGCAAAGAGGGTGATTCACATGCCTGGATAAGAGAAAAGCAGATGATATGCATGGCTTTGTTCTTATTTGATCCATTATTAATATTTTAGCCTTTTAAAAGAGTTATCCTTTAGATTTCCTGGTTTAGGAGTCATTTTGCCACATACTCTGAGGAAGAAAGGATTGATAAAGGATTATAAGTTTGGTTTCATTGGCCTCTCCACTAGACTTGTATTCAGGGATTTATAAGCAATATTAAAGTCATTTCTAATTATAAAACAAGTTCATACCATAGAAAATTAACCATAAAACAGTAATGAATTTAAAACGTCTTATGAACAGCCACCCTACAAAGACATATTTTCAGGTACAATTCCACGTATGGAAAAACTCTGAACTTCTTACTGTTCACAGGATTGGATTGGGCCTTTAGTTCCCTGTATTTGTAAATTCACATCTCACTGACTTTGCAAGTTCATTTTCAAAGAAGGTATTCATTTATGTTGGTTACCATAGAAACTAGAAGTGTTTCAGTGGCATGTAGCTCTCTATGTACGTTCTTCCTCCTTGCTTTTGAAGTCTGACAAATTGCTATGTGGCATTTTGTGTAGAATAACCTTTCCTTAAATTAAATTAATTTTTCATGAAATAAAGCACCATCACCTTCAAATGTGTTGTTATATATTAATCTAATCCTAATTTTGATGTGATTTTTACAAAACTCCATCTGATGACATAAAACATGTGTTTTCTAAATAAACTAACAATCTTTAGAGCCAATACTAAGTAGGATAAATCAAGACATCAGCAGACTCCTTTAGGGTATAATTATAAATATTGCTTTAATAAACCAAGGAATTTTTAAAATATTTATTTATTTATTAATTTATTATGTATACAATATTCTGTCTGTTGTATGCCTGCAGGCCAGAAGAAGACACCAGACTCCATTACAGATGGTTGTGAGCCACCATGTGGTTGCTGGGAATTGAACTCAGGACCTTTGGAAGAGAAGGCAATGCTCTTAATCTCCGAGCCATCTCTCCAGCCCCAAGGAATATATTTTAAATCATATATTTCATTGGGTATATTGGCAAATGTTTTAGCAGTTAAATAGAATTAAGCTATTAATGTCTGTGTGCCCAGCTTTGATTTGGTTTGAGATAATACCAACACCAAGAAATGAAATCACACTTTACCATATCTACGAATGAATATGAATGGAGGCAGGATGTCTGGCAGGCAGGATGTCTGTGAAGTGGCCTTGTGATTGAACCACAAAAGAGCTATACAACCTGCCAGGTAATTTGTGGCTTTAACCAGAACATTGTTCTACTACAGGGTTTTAAAGATGATGATGATGATGATGATGACGATGATGATGATAATAATAATAATGTGTGTAATGTGTATATGTGAGTGTGGGTGCACAAGTCTCATGGCACACCTGTGGCGTTCAGAGGATCAAAAACCCATTGCCATTGTTCTTGGGTTCTCAGTAGTCCTCATTGTCCGCTATGTTCAGTGAGTCTGGTTTTATCCAGAGGAAACATTTTGTGAACAGGATGGAGCTGTGGAAATACCTGTTATTGCACGTAATAACTGTTTTGGTGTTCTCACCATCAGGAGACTATTGTTATTATAACATGGTGTTTCTCTTTTGTTAAGAGTGAAATAGTAAGTGATAAATGTTTCCTTCTCTCCTCTCTGCCTTGTCTCTAAAATTCTCCCCTAACTCTTTATTATGTGGTGTTCTCAGCCTTGTCCATCCTTTTACAAAAGATTTATTTTTATTCATGAGGATGTGTGAGTGCCTGCTAAGTGTGAATGGGTGCCTGTGGAGGCTAGAAGGAGGTGTCAGCTCCCCTGGAACTGGAGGGATAGGTGGTTGTGAGCCATCAGCCACCCTACATGAGTGTTAAGGCCTGGAGCCTGGGGCCTCTGGAAGCATAATAAGTGCTCTTAACTGCTGAGCCCTCTCTACAGCCCAGCTCTCATAATTTCAGTCTACCTTAAATCTTGTTCTGTGAAGAGCTCACCTCATCCACAGCCCTCTCAAAGGTAGTGATTTTCCCTTCTGAATTTCCTATACTGAAGGATTTGTTTTGGACTGGAGAAGAGTTTCTTCCTTGTTACTCTTTTGGCATCATTGTCTCTTCATATA
>NC_022009.1:3573813-3590055 GCF_000317375.1 Microtus ochrogaster | reverse complement strand
ATAGATCAGCTCCACTGTCTCAATGGGTGGGTGCACCCCTCGTGGTCCCGACTTCTTTGCTCATGTTCTCCCTCCTTCTGCTCCTCATTGGGACCTTGAGAGCTCAGTCCAGTGCTCCAGAAGGTGGAGTCTATCCTTATTGGGAAAGACGTGATAACAGGCAGGGAAGGATAGGAGCTGGGCCTGGAGGTCAGCAGGCCACATGCATCGGTAGTCAGGAAGCAAAGAGAGGACAGGGATTGGGACCCCGCTATAAAATCAATCAAGACTCATTCCCACCCACTGCCTCTCAAAGGTTCCATCTGTTAAAGTTCTACAGCTTCCTCAGACAGCACCACTTCCTAGGTAACCAGTATCCAAACACAGTAGCATGTGGGGGCAGGTTCACATTCTAACCACTACATCGCCTTTGTCTATACTGCTTCTGTCTCGGTTTCTGTAAACTACCTTATCTCAATTGACTTGTCTTCAAAGCATTTTAACACATAAAACAGAACATAGTAAATATTTGTATATTGTTTATTGTCTACCTACCAAAACGTCAGCTCCGTAAAAACGGGGACTTGGTTCTTCTGTTTAGTGCTTATGAATTCCTGAAAGATACCAGAATGAACGCGTGAACAAATGGACAAACAAGCAAACACGACACCATATGCTGGTGACTTAGCAGCTGCCTCTCTGCGGAGTTGGAGCACTGCACGATGCCTTCCTGTAGGCAGGCTCCTCTTAGGGCAGGGCTCTGTAAAGCTAGAGGAGCAGGTGTGGGGAACCACTCCTTCTCCAGTGCCTACTTTATTCCGTAACTCCCCAGAACAGCTTTCACCCCTTAGCTAATCAGTTTTTGTATAGCATTCCTTTTCTTGAACACCAGCTTGATGTTCTGCTAACAGTTGCCGAGATAGGGCACCAAGTGAGCAGTGCTCCCTGCTCAGCACCAAGGTCTGTGGGCCTTTGCATCTTCAGTTCTATGGATCTCACAGCTAGGCATCTACATTTTACTCATTATAACCTTCTCTCTCTGTTCCTCTGACTGCTGTGAACGTTAGTGGCTGTATGCTTATTTAGCTGGCTTATTAATATTCCCCTTTGCCTTTTCCTATTTCTAATATATGTTTAATTACTTTTCATATTAGAATTTTTATTTCCCAATTTGGCATGGTTGTTGTCTCCTTGAGTGTTTTTCAGATGAGCGTTTATTGATCTTTCAGAGATGAGACTTGGGGATTGGCCTTGTTTTGTCCTTGAGCTTGAAGGGAGTGTTTAGCTCTGTGCAAACGAGTAAGAGAATATCCATAATCCATGGTATGTGGCATCACCAAGATCAATCTTGTTTTCTTCTGCTGTTGTGGATGTGCCTAACAACAGAGGCAGCATCTATAGCTGCTGGCCATTATAACAGTAATGATGACCTAATGCACTCTGGCACAGGGTGGTTTCCTTGAAATGGATGGGGAGGGATGCTCAGGAGACATTGCTGCTAAACCCTGACATACAACTCAAACCAGACCCAGAGATGCTGAGTGAATTTTAAAGGATTCTCTTATTAAATAGACTTTCCTGGAAACTAGGTACGCAATCTACTTCTTTAGATTGAAAATCTACAAGTTAAAATTGATCTGTTTTTCTTGCATATGAAAGAATTGGGAGACCTGGAATGGGGGCATCTGAGTCGATTCATACTTAACATGAAACATCATTCAACGTCTATTTCCATGTAAGATAATACAGTTTGGAAGGAAAAAAAATCACACTTCAAATGCTATAGAGTGTGAAATACATTGATGTTCTTCAACGGAGGAATCTATGTCCAGGAGGTGTCAGTTCATACATTAGAGTGCCTCTGCTCCACAAGTCACCAGAAATAGTAATGTTTGTCTTAAGTCTGTCAACCCTGAAAAATGATATCAGTTGTCTTTCCTGGTAGGAGCCATTACTGAGAGTCCTGTTGTCATTTATGGAGTCTGATGGGCTGCAGGAGCCAATCTGCTTGTCATCAGCAGCTGTCAGATGCTTCCCTGCTTCATTGCTCACAAGTACGTGTCTAACCCGCCGGCTCTCTGTCACTGTCCCACTGTTTCATCCCATGCTCCCATGCAGTCTGAGTTCATAGCCACATTGTGCACCAGTGCTGTGTGCACAGATATGTAGTAGGACCTTAGTGATGACACTCTCTGTAAAGTTTATTTATCTCCTTTATAATTAAATGTATCTATGTGGTGTTTGTGTGCATGATGCATGTTGTGTGTGGTGCTTGCATAATAGTGTGCATGCTTATGAACCTAAGTAGAGACAGGAGGGAATTGGTAGTTTTCCTCTATGGCTTTGCACTTCGTTGCCTCGAGACAGAGACTATCACTGAGTGGGGAGCCTGACTTGTCAGTTCTGCTGGCCATCACACTTTCAAGATTCACCCGTCTTTGTCCCCACATTCTGGAATTATTGGGGTGTGCAGCCATGCCTGGTTTTTAGAGCAGATGTTGGGGTTTGAATTCAGGTCCTTATGCTTGGAGAATAAGCATCTCTTGAACCCCTAAAATTAACTTGTTTTGACAGATGCAAGAAAGTATAAAAGTAATTCTTCTAACCTTAAAAAGAACAAACAGCATGTTGCTGCTAACTGCCCTTACCCCAGCATAATACTGAACAACAGAACTTCTTTCTCCCGAGTTTCTCTCTAAGCTTTCTTGGATGTGATGGGAACTTTTATTAAAATAAATGCATGGTGGGGAGCTGGAGTCTTGAGTATCTGGACATGTCCAGCCATGTAAGAGTCACAGTACAGTATCAAGTGGGTGACTTTTGACCTAGGGTAGTTCTGAGTCCTGTTATCAAAAAAGAACTAACACTCAGTTCTTTCATTATGTAAATAGCAGTAGCAACTCATAGACTTCTGTTAGGATTGAGCAAAATAATAGAAGGCAATGTTGCAGTTTGGTTTCCCACTGCAGCTCAAGTAAACTGCCTCACATTTGAGGGCTTAGCAAAAGTGTGCTCTTTTTTTCTCTCTCTCTCTTTTTTTAAAACAATCATGTTTTTATTTTACATATCATTTCCAGTTTCCTTTCCCTCCCATCCTGTCCTTCTACTCCCCCACCTTCCTCTCACCCCATTCCCAACCACTGCTCAGCAAGGGTGAGTCTCCCATGGGGTGTCAACAGAGTTTGCCACAGCATTTGAGGCAGGACCAAGGCCCTCCCTCCTGTGTCTAGGCAGAGCAAGGTTTCCCTCCATAGGGAATGGGCTCCAAAAAGCCCGTTCATGTGCTCTTTTATAGTTCCATAGGTCAGAAGTCTGAACTGGTCTCACTGGGACAGAAATCAAGGTTTTAGCAAGGCTTCAAATTCTGGTTCCAATCCATTATCAGCTTCTACTGGCTTCTCTATTTCTTGGCTCATGGCTCCTTTTTCCACCCCCACTCTGCCTACATAGCCTCTATAAATCACTATGCCAGTATTTCTGACTTATAATATTTCTATGGTTACATTTGGATTTCCAAGATAATCCCTCATTTCAAATTGAGCTATTTAGCAGTACTAATTCTTTTTTAATACTTTATTGTTTTTAAAATTGAGTTGTACATTTCCCCCCACTCCCTTTCTTTCCTCCTTTCTCCCCTCCCACCCTCCCCTCCCACAGTGCTCCCAATTTACTCAGGAGATCTTATCTCCCTAGGAAGTAGAGAAAATAATGCTAATTCTATATGCAACTTCCCTTCTCCCTTACTATGTAAGAACGTATGTTCATATGTTCTGGATATCAGTACGTTGACTTCTTGGGTCACGCTATTAGTATTCCTACTATATTCAATTAATATTAGCAAGTAAATAATTCAGATAAAATGTTTTGCATTCTCCTTGCCATGTAGTGGACCATTTCTCAGTACTCCCAAAGTCACCCAAACATATACTGGATAGTTGATCAAAAGAAGAATACAATCAATCTGGAAAATTTAGGTAAACATTGTATGTATAGACAATTTTGGTTTGGGAAAAGGAACATTGACCACCTCTGTATACCATTGTGGCCCCAGTTCACCCTCTTTTATATTGCTGTCTGGGGTGCTAGCCTCCAGACAGCACAGGGCTTGAGAGGAATCTGTGTCATCAGTGTATACGAGACTCTTCTATCTGAGGGGGTAAGGGGGAAGTGACACTTATGCACACACTCTTGATGGTTCCTTTCAGACCTTTCCTTTATTTTTCTTTTACATTCTCTATTTTTTCATTTTCCTGGTGATTTCTTACTCTCATTCTTGATGTTTTCTTTCTAATTTTATTAAATTATTGATGTTTCCCTTCTAGTTCCTTCTAACTCTCTCATTCCTGATGTTTCCCTTCTGACTCATTTTAACTCTCTCTTCTTGATATTTTCCTTTTAGCTAATTTTAAGTCTACCTATCTCTATCTCTGTTCTTTCCCTTATAGCTTATATACCCCAGCAAAATCTTTCAGGTAATATAAAAATTGCAATGTGGTTACATTCTGTTTTTCAAGGGAATGATTACAATGAATAGAAAACAAATAGTCAAAAACAGCATGTTTTCCATATTCCTTACATTGTTAAACATTTTATGTATAGAGGTAAAAACAAATGATTTCAAGAACCCATGTACATTCATAATCAAGGAACTTGTTACAGATTAACTATGTGGGCAAGCAGGTATTCTTGTCGGGCCTTTTACTTGCAGGCTGCATTTTGCAGTTAGAAAGAAAGGGTCATTTACTTTATTACTTAACTTAAAAGATGATCTTATAAAGAATCATAAAGGAATCATAAATCTAACCTTTTATATATGAAAAGGAATCAGTTAGCTCTACTTTAAATCTTTAGGGTACATATCCACTCATTAATAGTTTTTTATATCAGGAGATTGAGGTCAAAATGGGTATAAGGAATTAATCATCACCTTTGATCATCAACCAACCCTAGAAATGAAAGTACGTAATGTTTAGATTGGTTTCTAGGGTTTTTAATCTCAAAACTATTATCAAAACATCTGATCCAACCTGAAGTTATTTTAACACTTTGCTTCAGCTAATGATGCACACTGGAACCTGTGACTGCATCTTTCAGCATTGAGAGAATTTGAGCCAGCCTGGCTCCTGGGGATTCAACTGCTTTTTTTAATCATTAACTTGAGATACAGACTAAGTAACTTCTTAGGTGAAACTCATAGGCCCTGGCTGTGTAACATTCCTTGTATTTATTTTTATTCATCAAATCTCTGTATAATCTAGCATTATTATTATCAAATAGACAGTATAGCTTAGGGAGGAATCACCCTTATGACAATCCACAGATAAAAAATGGTCAGTAGATTGGGATGTTTCCATAAGATAAGCACACTACATTACAAGCAGTGGGATTCTCCCCACATCCATTCACACCATGCCAGATACCAGAGAAAGATCATAGCAGCAAACATATAAAGGTATAGCAGAAGCAAAAGACATTCCTGTGACTGTGGTCTTGACCCATTAGAGAGTTTCCTCCTGGAGGGCTGACACCTTGGACTTCAATTGCTACCTGTTGCTCCCCTGACAGGGCCACCAGCACTTTCCTCTAAAGAAGGCTTTAGCTGAATTTTCTCTTGTGGGAGGGTCCTAAGTTTGTGTCCCTTGGTTATTAATAATAACTATGTCACCATTATTTAAAGTTTCACTGGGTGTTCTGACATCAGTATTATTCAATTAGACAAATATACGTAAAACATTCATTTCAGGGTCATTTATAATCATTCAGGAAAATTGGTAATATTCTTAACTTGGCAGCTCAGTGTTCTTGAGATATCTGCTCAATTTAGAAAATAGAATCAACCTTGTTAGAGCAGGTGTAGGTGAACAAGCCTTAAAGTTGAGAGCATTGGAGAGTGGCCCTAATTTCTCATCTGTCTTGTGGCATAATGGGCTGGGGAAAGATGCCCTCCCCTTACCCATCAATGCCGGAGCAGGTGGGGGAGATGGCCCTGTGATCATAAGAATGGGTTAGCTGTTCCTGACCACCACTAGCTGCAACGCTCAGGAGAGAAGGTCCCACACCTTGTCAGGGAAGCACAATAGAGCCAACCATGTTAGTGTATGATGGGTGAGACAGCCCTGAACTTGTGAGCATGGGAGAGCTGTCCCCATCTCTCATCTATCCTGTGGCAGTATGCATAGGGGTAAAAAGCACCCCACTCCCAACCCTGCCCACCAATGCCTGGAGCAGGTGGGGGAGCTGGTCCTGTGGCCATAAGAGTGGGAGAGCTATCCCCGATCCCCTCAAGCTGTAATACTCAGGAGAGCAGACCCTGCACTCTGTCAGGACAGCCAAACAGATCCAATCCTGTTAATAGAGGTGTGGGTGAGCCACCCCCAAAATCATGAGCAAGGAACAGATGTCCCCATTTTGTATCTTGTAGACCAACCCCATAGCTTCCCAGGCCCAGAGCCAGGGTTATAACTTAGCCTACACCAACATCCACCCCATCTATGAAATGCTGGAGCATGTGAGGACCTGCCCCACAGATCTAAAGCTGTAGCTTCTCCTCAACACAGAGTGACAGCAGGTTGTCCAGGATGATTCCTAGTGGGGGCTCAGCCTCAAACGTGTAATAGAGACCCACGGCCTTGAACCAGACAATGACTCCCTGCAATGATCATTTGCGGGTAGAGGTGTATGTACCAAGGGGGTATTTGGCCTGACTTGTTGGGTTACACTGCAGCTTTCATGGTGAGATTTTTAACTCCTTCTCTCTTTAAAAAAAAATATTTCTCATTTTATATTCTTCATTTTTTTCTCTTGATTTTTTTTTTTAAATTCATGGGCATGGTACAAGAGCAGAGGGTGGATGCAAACGGACAGGGAACAAATGAGATCAAGATAGATGATGTGAAAAACACATAGAATAAATATATTTTATTAATAAAAAGAGAAAGTTGCTTTTCAACGGAAGCACAGATTGATCTGGGAATGATTTTTTCCTATGTTTTATCATTACATCCTGGAAAGTTATATTTGATTTATTTTGTTTTGTTTTGATTTTTTTTCTTTTCTTTTCTGTTATGGGGATCAAATCCAGGGTCTTGTCCATGGCAGAAATATGCTCTATCACTGAACTATAACCCTGGCTTTAGTTTACTATTTTTTCTTTATTATTGTAACATGTAAACATGTATCTCTCTATTTAAGGACAACTTGCTGGGTTTAATTTGCCGTTCTAGTATGTAGATGTTTTTTGGGCTGATCACTTGATATTGGACAAACAATTAGGGGTTCATCAATGAGGAAGCCTGGTTTTCCTTTCTCAGTAGTAGTTTTCTGTAGCTTTTCCTCTAGAGATGCGGCCCTGGCAGAATTCCCTTTATCCATGTTGACCTGTCAACTGGTGTTCTTTATAATTGTTCAGGTTCATAATTTTTTAATGATATGCATAAACACAGAGATGAATAGAGGCTTTGGTGAATTGGTGAATACTGAGATGGTTTTCCATGATGAAAGCACACCGTGAGGATATTTTGAGATAGCTCATATTTACTGGCAGTCTTCTGCCCTTTCTACTCATATCACGTACAGCACTCTTTAAAAGATTGCTAGCATCGATTCGTTTTCTCCCTTCTTTTCACTATCAAAGTTTGAGCGGATGAAAGGAAAAGCCACACATATTTGTAAACTAGCTTGAAAATTGAATCAATGCTTTTCTCCTCAGAAGGATTTTTTTAGGCTATATGTCTTATGCAGTCCATTTACATTCCATTAACAGAACTTTCAGCATTAGAATTCGGCCTTTGCATTTACAATTGCACAAATGTATGTGTAGAAGAACAACTCTACAGATCCAGATATATTGGATGATTTGTGAAACCCTGATCGGGTTACATTATTCAAAATTTAGAAATTCCTAGTTTTATTTGATGCATCATCAGTATTCAGCTTGTGTCAAATATACCTGGTTTCAGCTCATGCCTTCTTGAATTCAGTGCTGCAGGTTGAGCCAATTTTGATTTGATCTCTGTTAATTGATTTGGCATTTACTCTGAAGGTGCCAAATTAGAATTGTTCTGCGCAGCTCCCTTATAACTGAACACAAGATAGAAGTGTGGTGTATAGTGGCTTGTTTGCATAACTGAAGCAGAAAAACATCAACTTCAGTTGATGCGTTCCAGTGTTTCTAAATGCATCATCAAACTTTTCTTTCCAGCCCAGAGGGCTCCATGCTTAGTTAAAAGGATTTAGCCATGTGCTGAACACATTCGGTGTAATGCCACATCAAAATGTGAGAGAAAGGGGATCCCATTTCCTCGGTTTGCTTTCTACTGCTGTCCGTAGTTTCCAGTCCGACTCTTGATGCCAAGTAGTTAGGAACAATGTTATCATTGGAGAACAGTGTTTGGGTTTAGTTCTCCGTAATGCTAGACCTGGCAAGTCAGACTTTCAGAGTGAGTCTCCAGAGCCATATGCTGTGCTCCATTTGTGTGCAATCGCCGCTATTGTCTTTAGAAAGCTTTGACCTTTCAGGAACTGTGAGCACATCTAGTATAAGGACTTACTTGGTTATGCTGAGTTAGAACTGTAGCCCTTTATGCATTTAATCCAGCAGACAAGATTATTTCAGGAATGGTCTGCTGCTGCTGCTGCTGCAGAAAAAAGCTTCTCTGCTGAGGGGTGGGAGCCGTGCTTACCTGTGAGTAAAAGGATGGCTATGTAGAACACAGAAATTACATGCATTTAAGAAAATTGAGTCTGAAGAGCAGTCAGGATTTCCTGCCCTGTGGGAAGTCCAAGGTCCTCCCCACTCCATCCAGGTCTAGGAAGGTGTGCATCCAAACAGGCTAGGCTCCCACAAAACCAGTTCATGTAGTAAGATCAAAACCCAGTGCCATTGTCCTTGGTTTCTCATCAGCCCTCATTGTTCGCCATTTTCAGAGAGTCCGGTTTTATCCCATGCTTATTCAGTCCCAGTCCAGCTGGCCTTGGTGAGCTCCCAATAGATCAGTTCCACTGTCACAGTGAGTGGGTGCACCCCTCGCAGTCCTGACTTCCTTGTTCATGTTCTCCCTCCTTCTGCTCCTCATTTGGACCTTGGGAGCTCAGTCCGGTGCTCCAATGTGGGTCTCAGACTAGAAAGGGAGGGGGAATAGGGTGGGGGAGGGGGAGAAGAGTGGGGAGAGGGCAAGAGGAGTGGGAGGAAGGGGAGGGAAATGGGAGGCGGGGAGGAGGCGGAAATTTTTTAAATAAATAAATAAATAAATAGAAACATCATGCCAATAAAAAAAAAAAGAAACTTGAAATAGCAGGTTCTTCTCTAGAGTCTACTACTTCATCAACCCCAGGTAGCTGGCTAGGTTTATGATACCATGCATGGCTTCTATCCTAATTACTGGCTCTATCCTACTTAATTTAGTTCAATTAGACATTTGTTAGTTATCACCAAGATAAAAGTGCTGCTAATTTCACCCTTGTGGATATATTTCCAGAATATTCTGTGGTAGAAATTAACCACATGTATTACAGTTTGGTAGGAATATTGCTTTCCTCCTTTGGCATTTTGAACAACAACTTCAGATACCATGAAAGCTAGTCCTTAGATAGAAGGCTTTCTGTTTGGTTCTAGCTTGATTCTTCCAAGTCCTGTATCCTTCCAAGTACTGTATACTGTGTATACATAGGGCTTTACTTTTATATTCTTGGAGAAAACCAGGGGCAATGAAAAAGTCTATTGTTTTAGGAACCCCTTGAACTCCCCTGAACAGCAATCAGGACTCCACAAATGGTCAATGTGCAGAGAACAGTAACATACCATGGGCTGCCCAACTCCAAATGATATGTGTACAACAAAATTTCTACACATATATCCTAGGGAACATCTTGTGGAAGAGGGCATAGAAAGATCCTAAGAGCCAAAGGACCAGCATAGGTGCCCTGTGATAGTGTCTTCTATACATGATAGGAGACTTTACTCACTGAATCTCAACAGTGTGGTTGCCTAAACAAGACACGCTTAATGACAACACTAAATGACAGACCAACACGGATGAAGGAAATCTCACAAGGCCCCATCCTTAGATGAAGAACTACAGGTATCAATGGGCTGCTGAGAAAGGGAGAATCGGTCTTCTCCACCAACAAACATCACTTGGTTATTCAATACTATGGAGTCAGCCCTAAACACTTATGAACACTAAATGAACTCAGAAGGTCATATGTGTGTATGCAATATATATTTATATATAATAAGTAGTCATGAATTTGAGAGTGAGTGGGGGTGGCATAGGAGGAGTTGAGAGGTGGGGTGGAAATGATATAAATACAATATTCTTGTATGAAATTTCCATAAAATAAAAACTGTCTCACTTTGATAGATATACATTTTTCTCAATTGTTGTAATGTTTTTTGATATATGTATGTTGAACTTTATGCTTTCAGAAATAGTCAATGTGGAGATTAAAAATATTGATAATACAGAGCTGTATAATGGAAAAATAGTGAAGATTCACTCAAGTTCCACACAGAGACAAAACATCCCAATTGTCACCCAGCACTTGTTTCATTATACAGCTCTGTATTATCAAAATTTTTAATTTAGATGAAATGAAACTATAGCTCAAATACCACAACCCTATTGCAAAAGGTTATCTCTAAAATGTGGCAGTCTACCATCAAGTGAGATGTCCCAGAGGGAAGAGAGATGGGAGGGAGCCTATAAGTGGACAAGACATCGGATTTTCTCTGAGTAAAACTGGTCTGATGTTCTTTCTACAGAAACTGCTGGTGCTCATGTTTGTGCAAATGATCTGCACGTCTTCTGTGATTTCAAGTCAGAATGGAGAGCAGGGATGCTTCCATCTCCTTAGAGTTCTTTCTCAGCAAGTTTATAATTTGTCCCTAGAGGATTAGCCTAAGAATATCTTTCTCTTGGCATGTTTAAAATCTTTAGGCTTCTTTTTATAATAAAGAATTTTGAATAGCCTTTCAAAGAGCTGAATGTACAGTTTTCAATAGCATCTTTTCTGTCTGAGCACTTCTGCCTATGTTATAATTAGAAAAATTCCAGGAAGAGCTTGGGCATATTCATGTTCACATGATGCCCCATCTATGTAATATGAAATTAAAAAGTTTTAGAAAGTAATGATAGACTAAATACAATTTTAAGAATTCATTCATATTGCTACACATGGATCAATTAATTACTCAAACAGATTCATATATTAATAGTGTAGGAAAAGGCTGAGCTTAACAGGAGTCTTTTATAAGTGACCACACTCTATAAACTCAATAGGATTTTAACTCCTATATTTTTCATATTGGGAGAAGTGATGATCTGTACTTACAAATTGTAAGAAATGAAAATGTAATATTTTATTATCTATCTATCTATAATCCATTTATATGGTTTTATAATTTAAGATGGGCTCTAAAATTTTTTTTTACATTTAATTTCTCAAGACAGAGGAATTGGGAACAAATGCTAAATCTATGTAAGGATTCTAAATCCTTGGGTGAGAAAAAAAATCCTTCAATTGTAAACGATTGCTCCCCAGAAAAGGTGTTTCAGTCCTTTGTGCTAGAACTCGTTTTCTGAATAATTTAAAACAGCTATAGTAGCCAATTTTGGGGTTGGGACAAGGAAGAGACTTGATTCTGTAAGAAGCTGAATTCTGGGCAGGAACTCCTGGTTTGTGCGTCTTATTTCTTCACATAGTTTTTCTTGCATCGTGATTATTTTGTTTTCATTTAATCTTCATTGCCAAGTTATTTCCATTCTGAAGAGGAATTCCTGGATTATTGTAGAGAAACTAGAGTAACTATGTACCTAGGCCCTCCTCTGGATCCTAGAATGTTGCTTGTTTATTAAAGACTTGGTATAATAAAATTAATACTTAATTTTATTTTCTTTGTGAGCTTATTTTTAAATTGTAAATTATAAATTGCCTTTTCAGCTCCCTTATGTGTTTAGAGCAGGTTGTGAACACCCTGAAGTCTAAGAAAACAATGCCATTTTCTAAAGTTAGTTAGAGAAAGAAGAATTTTGGTATCTGTACATTCTTATCAATTGTAAGTTATAATTTAAACTATATGCTATATAATTATGTCAAAGGTTATGGCATATATTCTCAGATCACTAAATTTATTAAGGATTTAATAAATTTAATTTAAAAAATTTATTATTTTATATATATATATATATATATATATATAAAAAACTTGGCCATATATATGTATATATATGTATGAGTGTGTATGTGTGTGAGTGTGTGTGTGTATCTTTCAGTAATAGGACAGAAAACTGAAATCAGTAATGCCACTGTCCTTGTGGAAAGTAAACTTAAGAGAAAGAGGGAAGGGGAAAGGAAGGATGAATATTATAAATACAAATGGGACATAGACACAAATACACATATGCATTGTATGCCTAGAGGTATATGAGATCTCAGAGAAGTGTCATTTGCCTGAGAAAATACCTCACTATGCTTTCTCATGAAACTCTTTGTTTCAGGAGCCAGGAATCTTTGCTATTCAGACTCTACTAGATCTTTTGCCAAATGCCCTTAATTTTCCAAATACAACCAAGGCTCAAACAAGCAAAGCTACCTATTGTTACTGTTCACATGAGTCATAATCTTGGGGTAAAAGAGAACTAAAAAGAGAGTAGAGAATATCAGTAATGGAAGACAGAATACATCAAAATAATATACAATTTAAAAATCTAAGAAGGTGGTAAATGATTTCTGAGTATATGTGAATTGGTAATATAAATACTGATTCTCCTTGAATGATACTTTATAAAATTATTTTTTAATATTAACTCAGAGGAGGTGAGTGGTGGCTCACTTGGATCGGATGAGGGGTCCAATTGGATAATACCTCTATGTGGGTATCAGGATAAAATAAGATTTAAAATGTAGTACTGAATTATTAGGCTGGTCTAGCAAAAAAGTGGTAGTAGATTCTATTTTTGTTTGTTTTTTGTTTTTCAAGACAGGGTTTTTCTATAGCTGTGGAGCCTGTCCTGGAACTAGCTCTTCTAGAATAGGCTGACCTTGAACTCACAATGATCCACCTGCCTCAGCCTCAGGAATGCTGGGATTAAAGGCGTGCACCAGTGCCCAGCTAGTAGATTCTTTCCTAAGTTCCATTTCCTCACTAGGCCTGGGAAGTACAATGCAGAGATCAACAAACAGTAGGGAGCCAAGCCCCAACAGACACCTGTATAGCATAGCTCCTGCATCTGTGGCTCAGGGAACATTGCGATTGTGGAAGGCAGAAAAACTGTCATAGCCAGAATACCGAGAAGTCTGTAGTGAAACAGTTTCTCCCTAGAAATGATTGCACAAACAAGACTGGAACAAGGCAATATCAATGGACATATTAACATGGAAGAGGGAAACATTTTCAGAGCCCCACACCTCGACAAAGAGCTACAGGCAAGAAGCTCTTTGAGAGAAGAAGAATTAGCCCCTTCTGGTGATGAACCCCTTATTGGCTGTTCATCAGAGTGATCAGCCTTGAAACCTTTTACATACAACAACAAAAATCAACTCAGTAGTACTATAAATATATTTTATTTTATTTTATTTATTTATTTATTTATTTTTTGTTTTTCGAGACAGGGTTTCTCTGTGGCTTTGGAGCCTGTCCTGGAACTAGCTCTGTAGACCAGGCTGGTCTCGAACTCACAGAGATCCGCCTGCCTCTGCCTCCCGAGTGCTGGGATTAAAGGCGTGCGCCACCAACGCCAGGCTATAAATATATTATAAATAATATATATGTAGACACATGCACACACATATATAATAATGAAAGAAAAAGAGGCTCAATATTTTTACACAATTTATGTACATCATCCCCAAACTTGTAAGTCATCTCTGAACTACCTAAACTATTCAATACACTGTAAATGTTGTATAGATAATTGTTTAGCAAACAATGACATAAAAACAATACCATACAAGTTTGTCGCATTTTTTCATAAAACTTAAAAATATCTTTGTTAAATTTTTTGGTTTTGTTTTGTGTGAATAAACAATTTGGCTGCATATATACATGTCTGGTACCCTGACAGGTTAGGAGAAGGCAACAGATCCCTTAAAATCAGAGTTGCAGATGGCTATAATCTACCATGTAGCTACTGGAAACCAAACCTAGCTCTGTTGCATGAGTAATAAGTACACTTAATCATAGAGCTAACTCTCATCCCCCTTTATATTTTGATTGTCTTCAAAGATGCAGAAAATATAGAGATGAAGGGACCACTGAATTTCTCCTGTTGTAGCTCAGACTGTCAGTCAGTGTCAGTACCTGGCTCCGCTTGTCTCTGTAGTCGGTAGCTTCTTGGCTATTTCTATGTACCAAAATGACAGTTTTTCAGACTGAGTGGGCAGGCACTATCCTCGGTCAATTGTCTTTGGGTAACTCAATGTCTAATTTTAAACTTTCCTTGAGTTCCTCAAAGTAACACTTCATTTTCATTGCAAGTACTCTTTATCACAAGCAGGACTCTGACTGTCCTCCATATTTGGCTTTCCATGACTTACCAGGTCTCCTCATGGAGCTTTACTTTCTCTTTCTAATTTTCTTCCTGGATTTCACCTTGTACTTTTCTCACATCCTGTAAGGCTTTAGGCTTTATTTACTCTCCAGCTCTTTTGTACTGCCATGGAGAACCTCCCAAATGTGAACCAATCTAATTATTATGTTTCTATGAATTTGTAGACATGTTTCCTGACCACAGCTGGAAAAAACAACTGTAAGGCTTGTTGACTCAATCGGCTGGATGGTTTTACATATGCTTCGCTGACTAAGTTCTGTTAATGCTGATCAGTTCTATTATTTTTTACAGTATATATTTTAATTACTTCAGAACTTTACTTTATAAAAACTACCCTTACCTTTTCCAATGAAAATAAACCACTGCTTACTGTGAAACATATGGAAACATTAAAAAGATAAAATGCAAAATAATACAAGTATCCTGTAACATATAGCCCATAACTTATTTTATTTCTTTCAGTGAAAACTTGGTGTGTATAGCATGTATACATATACACATGCATATATATGTAATATATTTATCATATGAAAATATGCTTATTAAATTTGTCTTCCTTTTAAAATTAGTGTGTATCCATGGTTGTTATCTATCTACTATTTTTCAGTAGCATAATTCTCAATGGTTACACAATATTTAAAAATAAGAATAAACTATTTTCCATTCCCTTTTTATTAAAATTGAAAGTATCCAGTTGTTTCATAGGACAATAAGTATTTTGTTCTATAATCTTTAGCTTAAACTTTTTTTGAGAGTTATCTGATACCTGTGAGCAGATTTCCTCTTCCAGTATATGCCATATAGCTTCAAGTTAAGTCCTTCAATGAGAATACCTTATGTAAATTCAATTAGCAAACACACTGACAAATTCAGTAGCCTTCAGACTCCTCACATCATCCAACAAGAGTAACCACTTTGAATCATTTTCTGCTATAGTGTCTACAACACAGCTTCCCAGTTTCCTATTTATGCATTTTTACCTTTAGTTACTTTCTGCTGGCTTCTTTTTCTGTCTTACATCAAATGCTCTATTGGTTAGGAGGCTCAATTATAGATACCTTTTTGAACTTTCTTAGATAATTATGTCCAACTCGTGATTGTAAATATTGTTTTTATTTTCAATGATGTTCATAAACGTATCTATGATATTTCTACAACATTTGGAGTTCATCCAGTAAATCTCCTAACATCTTCAGTTTTCTTTCCATATGCATCTCAACAATCAAAATGTTCACATTTAAACCTGGATATTGTTTTCATTAGCTGATCCTTGTTTCTCGCTCTCTCACCATTTCAGTAACTGGTATTTCCATTCACATAGCTTTAAAAACTAGTATCTTGATAATCATTCCTTATAACCATATTTTTATTTATTTATTGAGAATTTCACACATGTACACAATACATTTTGGTCACACCCATCCTTCTTTGTAGATGGCATCACCACACCCGCTCCCAACTTCATGTCCTTTTCCCTCCCCGCTTCCCTTTATACCTCACCGAGTCTAATTAGTGTTGCCCATATGCACACTGGTATGGGTGTGGTTCACTGGAGCACAGACAACCAACTAGGGGCCACGCACCTCTAGAAAACTCATCATCTCTCCCCCAGAGACCTTTCTTTTCTTTGTCCCTTAGTTCGAATTCAATTCTTGTTCATTACAACATGGATCAATATCCTCTCCTCTCGTTTCTTTTTTTTTTTTAATTTATT
>NC_022009.1:3566845-3573488 GCF_000317375.1 Microtus ochrogaster | reverse complement strand
GATTGTCTCAGAATGTGGGTGTACCCCTCGCGGTCCTGAGTTCCTTGCTCGTGCTCCCCCTCCTTCTGCTCCTGATTTGGACTCTCCTCTCGTTTCTATCCACACTGCTGCCCTTTCATTATTCCCTGGCATTCCTATTTTCGAGTCCCAGCACTACCTGGCTTTTAAACGCATGGTAGTCGGGGTTTCGCCATGGGTTCTCCTTTCTTGTTGGCACTCTTCCTGATTGTTGGAGTTTTATTCTTACCGTTTAGGATACATAAACCTCTATGATGACCTTATAGATCTCTGCCCTGCACCCTGCCAGTTTACAACATGTGTGTACGCATGGAGAGTCTAAAGAACATGGAGTATTCACTTTCCCAGTTGGGTTTTGTTGTAGGAGAAAGAGCAAGGCTCTCCTCTCGCGTATGGAAAAGAGATTGTCCTTGCAGCCTTCCATGCTGTGAGGTGACTGTTTTGACCAGGATGTGATAGAAGCTATTAGTAGCTATCTGTAGCAAGATAACTGGGTCTGGGGTTCTGCAATCTGAATCATTTTGCTGGTACTCAGTGAGCCAGAAAGAGGCTCTGAATATGGGTTACAGTGTCTCCCTCGAATAGTACAATTTACCTAGTGGGAGTCAGATTAGAGAATCCAGACCATCTTTGCCTCAGCTCTTAACTTTGACTCTCATGGAAACGGTGAGATGGTACATCTGTGTTGGTTTATCGTGCTACATTTGTGGACATTTACAATGCAGAAGTACAAATAAATTCTCATTTCCCCCTCCACATAGCTATCTTAATACAGAGAAGAGAAATCATTTTCCGGTGTTTAAAACAAAATAGTATTTCTAGGGGTATTCTGTAAGTTACTGTGACCCTCATCAACTTCTTCCAGCACATTCCATATACCACCATCCCACTCTTGACCTGCTTGGTTTCACAATTCTAAGAGTGTGGCCTTTGCTTCCTAACATAACTCCTACTTTTCCTGCTCCCTGTTCATGCAGAGGACTGGGATCTGCGAGTCCTCCCTAAATAATAGAAAAAAAAACTCTTATTATACTCAATTCTGAGCTAGTGTGGGACTACTTTATTCGCGTTCTCCTACACACTTCCAAATTTACACACTTACAAATCCTTTCCTCATCACCTAACAGTACTTTTTAATAATTTTACACATGTTTTGATAAAGTCTAGCCTCTATTCCTTCCCCTTCAATCTCTCTCTCTCTCTCCATCACTTTTCTCTACTAACTTGCTCTTCTTATAAAACCGAGTAAGTACACTCAGAGCTACCTGTATGTGCCTAGATGTGGGACACTCTGCTGGAGCATGGGTAGTCTCTCAGAGGACACATTCCTGCAGAAACCTGACTTTTCTTTCCCCAGAAGCCATCAGTGACCAATAGCTCTTCAGCTAGAGGTGGGATTTCAATCCCATTTCTGCTGGGAATTTTGACTGCCATGATCTTGTGCAGATCTTATGCATATAGTTAAAGCCACAGTGGGCTCATAGATACAATGGTTCCTGCAGACCCAAAAGCACGCACTGTTTCATTGCAAATGTCTGTTTAAATTTGTGTACACTGGATTTTTCTACGGAACAATAAGGTTCATGAGGACAGAAAGACAAGCCATTTTGTTTTGTTTAGTCTGGCTTTCTGAACACCTGAAATATTGTTAGAATATATACATGCTAAAATATATACATACTAAGAATGTTTCATGAAGAAACTATATTTCCAAAATTCAAGTTTATTAAAAATATAATTGTTAGTAATCTTTCTCATGTATTTATTGGTCATTTGTTTTTATCTATAATTTTGTTTTACTAGTAGTCTTTGGTCTTTTACTGTTTCTATCTTTATATTGACTTCTAAAGTGCTTTAGACATTAAGGATCTTTATGTGGTATTTTGGCATAATTTTATGGTTTCCCCTGACATTTTAATTTAATCTACTTTTAGGCACTCAGAGATTTACATTTTATACCCTCTGCCCTTCCCATTCACTAATCTAGGAACATATCTCAGGCTTTATCTTGTCTGGTCTATTCAGTTAGGAACAAAACCTTATAGGTCACAGTTCATATATTAGGCCAATATTAATTTGAAGCATGTTTGATACTTTTAAAGTATGACTTTCAAATCCATTAAAATACTAAATGAAATTATATACTATTTAGAAATTTTATTATTGGTAAAATTACATGCAAATTATCTGGGAGAAGTCTTTCAGAAAATCCCTCTGGTTCTTTGATTATAGGAATATGCCACATTCAATATCAAAATACTTGTCAGTTCTGAGTCTGAAATGAGCTCCCCAGTTATTCAAACTGAAGAGCCAGAAAGGCAGAAATCTTAAGTGTGGAGCTTTGAAATCATGCTGCATGATTCCAGTGTTCCCACAAGGAGGTCTCAAAATTGAGTTACAACAACAGAAATAAATATTCTCGCATTACTGAAGGCTACACATCCCAAATAAAGTTGGTGGCAGAGGTAGGTGCTCTCCTGTGGTGGAACCTTCTTCACTGCTTCTGTATTCTGATAACGTAAGTGTGATAACCTTGTGCTACAAATTCCTCTTTCTATCCTCATCTTCTCTGTCTTTGTGTCTAAATATTCTCTTTCCTCTAAGACCAGCATTTTAATTTGATTACATATGCAGAGACATTTTATTTTTTAAAAAAGACTTGGTCTCCTCCCTATGTAGCTCTGATTAGCCTTGTAACTTGTTTGTAGACCAGGCTGGTTTCAACAATGATCTGACTGTCTCTATCTCTAGTACTGGGATTAAAGGAATACCTATCATGTTCCCAGTCAATACCCTTTTATTAAACAGAGTCACATCCACAGATGCTAAGTTTAGGATTTCAGTTTCATTTGGGAATCACAGATTAATAATAAATGTGTGTGAATCAAGTAAGAAGTGCTAAGTCATGTGAGATTACCAAGAAAAAGAGTGAACTTTCAAGTCTTAAACAGAGAGTAACGAGGTCACCTCTGGAAACATCTGTGAAAACATCTGTAGGTTTTAAGAAATCATGTGATATCTCAGAGGTGCTTTCTCCTGTAGTGGGCAGAAACAGATGCAGAGATCCACAGTCAGAGACAGTCTTTGGAAAGACAAAGACACGGCTCTAAATGAGATGTCTCTATCAAATTTCTTCAGAGATGAGGGAACACCTCAGAACAGGGAAGAGTGTATGTATATGCCAGAAGGGATGGAGGACAACAGGAGAACAAGGTTTACTGCCTCCCCCCACCCCTGCCAGTCAACTGAGCGAGGTGCATAGGAACATAAAGATATTGAAGCAGCAAGTACAGAGACCACACCGGTCTGCACCAGTTAACCTTCATTTATGTAGCTTTCAACTTAATATTTTCATGGGACTCCTGAGTGTGTGAGTGAGCATGTCTCTGACTCTTGTGCCTGCTATTGAGGCTCTTTTCCTTCCATTGGGTTGCCTTGTCCAACCTCGATGTGATGGTTTTGATTTATCTTATTATGTTTCAATTTTGTCATGTTCGGCTGTTATCTCTTAGAAGTTTGCTCTTTGCTAATGAGAGACAGAAAGGGAGTGAATCTGGAGGGAAGAGGAGGTGTGGAGGAACTGGGAGGAGTAAAGGGAGGGGAAACTGTAATCAGGATATATTGAATGAAAAAAGAATATGTTTTCTTTATTGAAAACATATTTTCTTTATTAAAGAAAAATTAGCATGAGAAAATTAGTGCTTCACAAGGCTGTTATAATCTTAGGTAGAATCATTAATTGGTTGTGCATGCATGGTCATTCATGGCTATGAGCTCATTATTACTAGTAGAAACAAAGAAAATACTAAAAGTTAATCTGTGTCTCCCTAGTTTGTAGATGGTTTATTCTAGAAAGGTCTAGAAGAACTTCTAGCCTTGGGTTTCAATTTATATTTGAAGGAATGTACAAGGGACTCATTCATGCTACTACTGTCTAGCAACAAGGATTGTTTCATTTGCTTTCATATTGTCTTGAAGCAATAAAGAAATTCTTGTGTTATATATAATTAAAAGGTTTTATATCTATAAATGTGATATATAGTGATTATATATCTATATAGATATATAGTGAATATATATATATATATATATATATATATATATATATATAATCTCAACTTACCACCTATGATATGCTTATGTGGGGTTTCTATTTTCCAATTCAATACAAAATTTTACCAATAATTTTGCTATTTGAAATTTTCCTAAATTGTATACAATATATTCTCCTCTCACCCTTTCTCATTTTCCTTTCAGCCCTATCAAACCCCTCAATGACACCAGTCCCATTCAGTATCAGATGACTTTGTCCCCTTGAAGCATTCATTCCATGTGATCATTCAGCAGAATCTGTAGAAACTACTTTAAAAACATTGTGTTTAACCTGACATATATTTAGACTCAGTAGCCTTACATCTGTAAAAATTTGGATAAAACTACTTTATAAAATAATTCAAAATAAATGAAAAATACTTTACATTGCTTGAGACTGAAAACATGGGTTATCTTTTGGTAGTAGAAGGCTGTAGTCACGTAAGGTTAAAGGCAAAGGAATGAAGCTTCCATAGATATTGAATTCCAAATTGAGAGTCTTCTAAAGAGAGGCAGTTTCTTTCGAAGTCCTATAGACATCCATTTATCAGACATCCCTACACACACACACACACACACACACACACACACACACACACACTAACTCTAATAATGGACAACCTGCCCATACTGAGTTCTGTATTATAATTTGTTAGCATAAGGAAAATAATCAAGTTGTAAGCTCAAAAAGATCACCTTTAACAATTAGTGGCTCTCTTGGAGTTAAATTGTTACTCATCTGGGAAAGAAATTCATTTTCAACCTGATTTTTTTAAAACAAAAACAAAAAAACCTGGACACTTCACATTTAGTCATTGCTTATGTGAATAAACCAAGCTTAAAACTGCTGGAAACATAGCTTCCGGAACCTTTTAAGGAGAAGTGGCTGTGATGTCACAGACCCTTGAGGGAACTTCTAAAAGGTTTGTTCTAACAGAGACTAAACAGGAAGGATGATGAATGAGTAAGGTGGGATCCAACAAGAAGGTAGTAAAGAATGCCAATAATTTATGAATTATGTTTTTCTAAACTCCATAGAAAAACTCAATGAAGGAAGGCAAAGGCTTAACCACCAAGTACATTTATGATTCTTAATGATTAACTACTTGAAGACTCATAAACTTGGATATCATCTGTCATAAAAATGGAAGAAAGTGATGAACCTGAACAGCCTATCTCATTAGGGAGACAGGAATTTAGAAGGAGAAGACGACCCAGCCAACCGATGGTAGACAAGTCCCAGCAAACTGATGCACCAGAAAAAAAGAAACCCATGGCTGTAGCACAACCTCCTGTCCCCAAAGCTACCCTCAGTATTGGTAATATTTCTGGAAGCAAAGACAACTACTCTGCAAAAGAATATGAGTCTCTTAGACTGTCTTCTCAACTTCAACAAACTTGGATGAAGAGAAAGCGGGGCATGGAGATGACGGATAAGTCCCTGCAGACAGAGGCTTCTGTGGAAGAAAAAGCGAAAGCCATACTCACTGATAAAACACTTACCCTTGAAGAAACCCCCGCTGGTGTTAGAGAAACAGCTCCTGAATTGCCACAGTGTGTTCCAGAAGTAGAGATTCCAACAAGCAGACCCACAGATCGGTTAATAGACAGATCTCAGCAGACCAGCTGTACTGGTGACTTTAGTGTGATGTACATTTGCCCAAAAGAAACAGTGGACAAAGAACAACAGACATACTTCAGTGAATTAGAAATTACCATCATGAATATGCCAGGTAGTTCCCTGCTTAAGCCAAAGGAGGAAACAATACCTGTTACACAAGAGGGTTCCTCATTTGAAGTAGATGGTTCTCTTGAATTAGAGGTACTACCAGGTGAAAAAGTCCCTGATGCCATGATGCCTTTCACTGGAGGGGCATTTTCTGGTGAAATCCAGGCTCTAACAGCTGATGAGCTTCCTTCTGAAGCCCCTGATGATATTAATCATCTGTCAGTGCAAGGGGAACTTTCATATGAGCCTTATGATCGAGAGTATCTCCAAAAAGCTGAGGTGGATCATGAAGAACAACCTATTGAAATTGTGGTTCCATTCACAGAAATGTTTGTGAAGATCCAAAATGTAGCAGGCAAAGAAGAATCTGCTACTGCTGAAGAGTCCACTGACGGAGGTCAACCTCTACCATCTGAGGGGGCTTTTAAAGAAGTTCAGCAACCATTAGATAAGCACACATTAGAAGCAGTCTCAGCAGAAATTGCTGTGGTACTAGCTGAGGAATTTCCTATAGAAGATGTCTTTGAAGGAGGTCAGCGTCCATCAGCAGAGGATGCTCCTGAAGAAGTAGCATCTGCAAGAGTTCTGCCTCCACCAGCTGAGGAGGCCCCTGCAGAAGCTCCACCTGCACCAGCTGAAGAGGCCCCTACAGAAGCTCCACCTGCTGAGGAGGCCCCTGCAGAAGCTCCACCTGCACTAGCTGAGGAGGCCCCTGCAGAAGCTCCACCTGCTCCAGCTGAGGAGGCCCCTACAGAAGCTCCACCTGCACTAGCTGAGGAGGCCCCTGCAGAAGCTCCACCTGCT
>NC_022009.1:3565846-3566580 GCF_000317375.1 Microtus ochrogaster | reverse complement strand
CTGTGGAAACTCCACCTGCACCAACTGAGGAGGTCCCTGCAGAAGCTCCACCTGCTCCAGCTGAGGAGGCCCCTGTGGAAACTCCACCTGCACCAGCTGCGGAGGTCCCTGCAGAAGCTCCACCTGCACCAGTTGAGAAGACCCCTGCAGAAGCTCCACTTGCTCCAGCTAAGGAGGCCCCAGCAGAAGCTCCACTTGCTGAGGAGGCTCCCGCAGAACCTCCACCTGCACCAGCTGAAGAGACCCCCGCAGAAGCTCCACCTGCACCAGCTGAGGAGGCCCCTGCCGAACCTCCACCTGCACCAGCTGAGGAGACCCCTGCAGAAGCTCCACCTGCACCAGCTGAAGAGGCCCCTGCAGAAGCTCCACCTGCTCCAGCTGAGGAGGCCCCTGCAGGAGCTCCACCTGCTCCAGCTGAGGAGGCCCCTGCAGGAGCTCCACTTGCTGAGGAGGCCCCAGCTGAACCTCCACCTGCACCATCAGAGGAGACCCCTACAGAAGCTCCACTTGCACCTGCAGAGGAGGCCCCTGCAGAAGCTCCACCTGCTCCAGCTGAGGAGGCCCCTGCAGAAGCTCCACCAGCTGAGGAGGCCCCTGCAGAAGCTCCACCTTCACCGGCAGAGGAGGCCCCTGCAGAAACTCCACCTGCTCCAGCTGAGGAGACCCCTGCAGAAGCTTCACCTGCTCCAGCTGAGGAGGCCTCTGTGGAAACTCCACCTGCACCAGCTGAGGAG
>NC_022009.1:3553687-3565746 GCF_000317375.1 Microtus ochrogaster | reverse complement strand
CACCTGCACCAGCTGAGGAGACCCCTGTAGAAGCTCCACCTGCTCCAGCTGAGGAGACCCCTGCAGAAGCTTCACCTGCTCCAGCTGAGGAGGCCCCAGCTGAACCTTCATCTGCACCATCAGAGGAGACCCCTACAGAAGCTCCACTTGCACCTGCAGAGGAGGCCCCTGTGGAAGCTCCACCTGCACCAGCTGAGGAGGCCCCTGCAGAAGCTCCACCTGCACCAGCAGAGGAGACCCCTACAGAAGCTCCACTTTCACCTGCAGAGGAGGTCCCTGTAGAAGCTCCACCTGCACCAGCTGAGGAGGCCCCTGAAGAAGTCTCACCTGCACCAGCTGAGGAGGCCCCTGCAGAAATTTCACCTGCACCAGCTGAGGAGGCCCCTGCAGAAGCTCCACCTGTACCAGCTGTACCAGCTGAGGAGGCCCCTGTAGAAGCTCCACCTGCACCAGCTGAGGAGGCCCCTGTGGAAGTCCCACCTCCACCAGCTGAGGAGGCCTCTGAAGAAGCACCACCTGTACCAGCTGAGGAGGGTCCTGAAGAAGCTCCACCTTTACCATCTGAGGAGGGCCCCACAGGAGCTCCACATGCACCAGCTGAGGAGGCCCCTGCTGAAGCTCCACCTCCACCTGCTGAGGAAGCCCCTGTTGAAGCTCCACCTGCACCAGCTGAGGAGGCCCCTGATGAAGCTCCACCTGCATCAGCTGAGGAGGCCCCTGAAGAAGTCTCACCTGCACTAGCTGAGGAGGCCCCTGCTGAAGCTCCACCTGCATCAGCTGAGGAGGTCCCTGTTGAAGATTCACCTGCTCCAGCTGAGGAGGTCCCTGTGGAAGCTTCACCTCCGCCAGTTGAGGAGGCCCCTGTGGGAGCTCCACCTGCACCAGCTGAGGAGGCCCCTGTGGGAGCTCCACGTCTATCAGCAGATGATAACCCTGCAGAAGTTGAGTTTCCACCTACTCAAGAGACTTCCCTACAAGGGGCTTCTGTTGAAGTTCAACCTCTATCAGCTGAGGAGGTCTTTACGAATGTGGTTCCAGTTGAAGATGGCCCTACAGCTGAAACTGGGTCTCCTTCATCTGAGGGGGCTCCTCCTGAAGAAACTACAATGGAAACCCAGGTGACATCAGTTGAGGAGAGCCCTGAAAAGACCTCTGCTGATGTTCAGCCTCCACCACCTGAGACTCCTGCTGAAGACTCTCCTGTTGTTAAACAGCCTTCCAAAACTGATGGGGTCCCTATTCAAGAGTTTCCCATGCAAGACACACCTGATGAAGGTTCACTTGCTCCTTCTGAACAATGCCCTGAAGATAAGACTTTACTAAAAGAACATCAGTTGCCCCCAGTAGCAGGTATCACAGAGAAAGAATTAGATTCTTCTTCTTTGACAGGTGATAGAAACTCTGAAGGAACAGATCCTACTCCTGCAGATGTGTCTATGAGCAAGGATGAGCCAGTTTCCACTTTCAAAATAGCAGGTACCATTAAAATAGAGTTAAAGAACCCGCCCTCCTGAGCTATAGTCAGGTCCTAACTTAAGCTAGCAACTATATACACTAGAAGATTCTAGAAGTGCGTTCTTCAGAAAATGAGACACTATCTGGAAGAACTTCCATGAGCAGATTAAAGGAAAAGAATCCCAAGAGACTGAACATTCAGGTTGAGCAATGAATAAAAGCAGTCACAGCTTAAAGTCCCTTGTGTTATTTTCAGGCAAGTCTATGGCATGTAAAGTAACTATTGTGAAACAAAGTGAACTTATGTTTGTCACTATTACTTAAAGTATGCTTTAGAAAGTACATCTATGGACAACAGTTGTTTATTCTGTAGCTCCTCCCCTCTCTGTTCCTTTTCTTTATAAGCACGAGAAATGACAGCTTCTTCCTTGCAGATGTCATCTGCCTTCAATTCCTTGAGTTTTATTTGCACATTTAAACTTGCAATGATGTTCTTTTCTCTGGTTATGATTCATTCTGTTTTTTATTCTTTTTCCATTGACTCCTTCTGAGATAAGCATTGCTTTCCTGATACAGCTGCGGTGAAAATCAGTGTGGATAATTCTCAGGAAGATAAAAATAAATCTAACATATTACTCAGGCAGAGCACTCTTTAGCATATGCCCAGAGAACCCAACCACCTAATCCACATAGATTTTGTCGGCCATATTCACTGGTACTCAATTCACAACAAATAGGAAATTAAACCAACCTAAATGACCTTCGACTGATGAATGGGTAGTGAAAATATGATTCATATATACTATGAAATACTATTCAGCTGTAAAGGAAAATAACATTACGAGATGTGCAATTAAATGGATAGGATGAGAAAAGATCATAGTGAGTAAGGTAACTGAGACCCAGAGAGCCAAATGTCACATCCTTTCTTTCAGTTAAGGCAGCTAGATAGAAATCTTCACCTCTGAGTACATGACCCGGAGTAACTGTAGAAGCAATGAAAGTAGAAATGGATATTGTCACAGGAGGGAGTGTGGAAGAAATATAGAGGAAACTAGAAGGGTATAGTGATTTGTAGGCTAAATTGGATAAAAAGGAATTCTCATTAATGGGATTGGAGAGAAATAAATATAAAAGAAGGCACACGGAAGGTAGAATAACAGCGAGTATGTCTGAAAAAATCATAAGGAATCATACTATTTACTATACAACCATTAAAGTCTATAATACATGTAAGTCAGTTTATAAATGAAATTTTCCTTACTGGCCTGACAATATTCCCCCCAAGAACCAAAGACCATCTGTAAAAGACTCCAACACCAGGCTTGAGAAACTTCCTTCTTTTCCATTGTTGAACAGTGTTGTCCAAGAGACTCCCCAAATGGGCTACTGCTATTGCTCTTGGTTGCATTACAGAGGTGGAAGGTAAGTTCCCATTGTGTGGATACCATACAATTCATATACATGATCTAGAGAGCCCTGGACTGGAAATGATCTGAAAACATTTCCCCTGAAGACTAGCTTTCACAGCCATGGCATTTCCAAATGAGGGTAGCAACCAACAGTCCTGTCCAGCTATGCCAGCTATGAACTAAAATAATGATGAGCATGGCAGGATAAACTGAGTGTGCCATAGTGATATGCATACTTTGTCAGTAACTAACAGTTCTCTAATTGTCTTTAAGATCTGCCCAACAAGAGAGAAATCATGCCTGGGACTAGTAACTATCTACCCAGCACCAGTGGAGTCATAGGTCTTGGATGAGTACATATAACCACCACTTTATTAAACCATCACAATCCTCAAAGATATTCTAAATATTTGTCAAAAAAGTTCCTCTTTGCAAAAGACTGATACCACTATAGAAAATGACAACCAATCAAAATGCAGAGGGATAGAGCCTAGCCCCAACTCACACAACTACAAAATAATGCTACACCTAAGGCTCATGGACCATTTCACAGGAGAGGGTGGGAAGATTGTATGAGCCTGTGGAACCGGGAGTTGGTTGAGAGACTATAACTCCTAGGAATACCAGAAAGTACATGCTAAAGTCTCACTACCACCACTACCTAACTATGATATGGAAAGGAAGACATCAATAAACATGTTAATGTAAATGAGGAAATGCTCAGAAGGCCTCAACCCTAGACAAAGAACTACAGGCAACTGAAGACTATATAGAGCAGCAGATACAATCTTCCACAGGGAAGAGTGCACCAATTGGTTATCCAGTACTAAAGAGCCATCAGTGAAAAATATTATACAAACAATAGGTCTTATTTATGCATTTAGAAATATACATTTATATGTATGTAAACAATTAATGAAAAAAGAGGCCATGAATTTGAAAGAGAGCAAGGAAAGATATATGGGAGGCCTTGGAGAGAGGAAAAGAAAGGGGAGATGATGTGATTATATTTTAATCTAAAAATTAATGATTTTTTTACAAAATGCACTAGGTAGGTTTTTTTTTGTAGTAAAAGTGCAACATACTATCCTTAGTCCTGATTGTATGGGAAATAGTTCTGAATTTTACTATTAAATATGAAGCTTGTTGTCGACTTTCTATTGGTGATCCTTTTCTGATTTAGAGAGTAACTATTTCTAGCTGCCCTTGGCAGTTTTCTCAGTAGATATTGATGCTGAATTTTGGTAAATACTCTATGGATCAATTGAGATGATACACAAATCATCTTTGATGTACGAATGTCATGAGACTTTTTGGCTAGTTTTCAAATGTTAAGAAAAGATTTAGTTTTAATTTTATATGATTTTGAGAGTGTCTTTATGTGAAAACATCTACTGAGGTTAGAAGAGGTGTCAGATGTCTTGGAACTGAAGCTGCAGGTAACTTACAGCAGCTTGACGTGAGTGTTGAAACAAGCACAGGTTCTTTGGAAGAGCAACACACACTCCTAATCACTGAGAGATCTCTCCGTGATTTTCACACATTAAACCAAAACTCCAGCTCCTTAAGTATCTTTATTTTGTCATGAAATACTATTCTTTTTTATACTTATAAATTAAATGTGCTAGTTTTGGGAATAAGATCTGAAAATTGTTCATTATATGGGATACTGTGTGTGTTTTTGATCAAGTATATTGCGAACTGGTCAAATCATGCAAACATTTCTATCAAAGACTGACCACTTACTTACGGTATACATACTCAAAATCCTTTCTCCCAGATATTTTAGGGGAAGTAAATGTCTATTTGCCCTGCTGTACAATACACCATTAAAATTTTTTCTTTTTGAATTGTAAATTTAAATTTTTTTATTTTGTATTATAATACAAAGAATAAATTTGTTTTTCTTATGTTTATTTAGACTCACTGCTGTAACCATGGTGATCTATATTAACAAGTACTTGGCACTGTCCTAGTGTGTGTCTCAGTGGATCCACAGCTGAAGATAATACACGTCCTCTTTAGGGGTAGCAATTTTTTCTCATGTTTTTGGTTTGGGTATTTGTGTAATGGAGTCTCATATGATGAGTTTTATTTTTTCAAAGGACATTGTTTCCTAATGACAATAGTTTTCCCATTGTGTTTTATAGACTTCACCAGTGAAGTCACTTAGGCTTGTACTTTTGTTTCAGGGACACTTTTAAAAGAACTATTTTGTTGTTTAAATATAGATAAGGCTTCTTGTGTTCCAGTCATCGAATTTAATTCTTTTTATGAGCACATGGTCTACAATGATTTCTTTCTATCTCTGGTATAATTATTTATATAGTATACTAATATATATATATATATATATATCTGATACATATTAGTTACCAATTATATTTAGCATGAAATACTTAGAATTTCAGTTGTAAAATAAGGACAATGGAGCTATTAATATCTTTAGGATAACAACTAGCTAAGGAAAAATGTTCATAGGAGAAAAGAAACGATTTATATAGTAAAGAAAAGGTGCTGGGCCGGAGCTATAGCTCAGTGGTAGAACACTTGTCTAGCATGTGTGAAGCTTCAGGTTCACTCCGCAGCCCTGAGCAAGGCTGCAGTGGAAGTGGAGAGGAGAAAGTAAGGGGACGGGTAAGATGCTGGTGTGTGCATTAAAGCTGTATCAGACGGTGTCACAGAATACACACAAAGAAATGGAAAATAAAACCTATCAGAGGGTGTGGTAGAAAGAATAGCCAAAAAATAACAAGTGCACAGTACTTATTAGTATAAAGCAGGAGTTGTTTCTCTCTAATAAGAATAAACAAAGATTACAAACAATGCTGCTATGAACATAGTTGAGCATATACTTTTGTTGTATGATAGGGCCTCTCTTGGGTATATTCCCAAGAGTGGTATTGCTGGGTCCAGGGGTAGGTTGATCCCGAATTTCCTGAGAAACCACCACACTGCTTTCCAAAGTGGTTGCACAAGTTTGCATTCCCACCAGCAATGGATGAGTGTACCCCTTTCTCCACATCCTCTCCAGCAAAGGCTATCATTGGTGTTTTTCATTTTAGCCATTCTGACAGGTGTGAGATGGTATCTTAAAGTTGTCTTGATTTACATTTCCCTGATCGCTAAGGAAGTTGAGCATGACCTTAAGTGTCTTTTGGCCATTTGCCTGGAAACAACCTAGATGCCCTTCAATGGAAGAATGGATGAAGAAAGTATGGAATATATACACATTAGAGTATTACTCATCAATAAAAAACAAGGAATTCTTGAAGTTTGTATACAAATGGATGGAAATAGAAAACACTATCCTGAGTGAGGTAAGCCAGACCCAAAAAGAGGAACATGGGATGTACTCACTCATATTTGGTTTCTAGCCATAAATAAAGGACAGTGAGCTTATAATTCTCGATCCTAGAGAAGCTAAATTAGAAGGTGAATCCAAAGACAAACATATAGGCATCCTCCTGAATATTAATCTTCATCAGGCGATGAAAGAAGACAGAGACCCACATTGGAGCACCGGACAGAAATCTCAAGGTCCAAATCAGGAGCAGAAGGAGGGGGAGCACGAGCAAGGAACTCAGGACCGCGAGGGGTACACCCACACACTGAGACAATGGGGATGATCTTTCAGGAATTCACCAAGACCAGCTAGCCTGTGTCTGAAAAAGCATGGGATAAAACCGGACTTACATAGCGGACAATGAGGACTACTGAGAACTCAAGAACAATGGCAATGGGCTTTTGATCCTACTGCACATACTGGCTTTGGAGGAGCCTAGGCAGTTCGGATGCTCAACTTACTAAACCTGGATGGAGGTGGGCGGTCCTTGGACTTCCCACAGGTCAGGGAACCCTGATTGCTCTTCAAGCTGATGAGGGAGAGGGACTTGATCGGGGGAGGGGGAGGGAAATGGGAGGCGGTGGCGGGGAGGAGGCAGAAATCCTTAATAAATAAATAAATAAATAAATAAATAAATAAATAAAAAAAAAAGATAAGCATGTGTGCTGGTTAATTTTTTTTTTGCCAACCTGACACATCTTAGAGTCACCGAGGAAAAGAGAACTTCACCTGAGCAATTACCTCAATCATATTGGCATGTGGGACTACTTGTAGAACATTTTTTAAAATCGCTAATTGATAGAGGAAAGCCTAGCCCACTGTGGGCAGTAACATCCCTAGGCAGGCAGACTTGGGAGGTATCAGAGAGCTAGCTAAGCATGAGCGGACCAGTAATCAGCATTCCTTCATGGTTTCTAGCTGAGGTTCCTGCCCTGAGTTCCTTTTCTGATTTCCCTCACCGAAGGTCTATGGCCTTGAACTGTATGCAGAAATAAACCTCCTCTCAACGTTTCTTTGGATAAGAATATTTTGTCACAGCAATAGAAAGCAAATTAGGACAGCACGATGCCAGTGAGAAAGAAATTTTAAGGGAGAAGTGTGGTCCATTTCTGCCCGGGGTTATGCTTCTGAGAGAAAGAGGGTCAGTTATCCCACTCTGTGTTTATCCTTCACACCAGTGATATTGCTAGACGGGAGTCCTCACCTATGCAGTTTGTTTCTGGCTTAACATCATGCTAAAATCACCTAGAATCTACACCATTATAAACTGAGAAGACATCATATAATTCCTACAACTGTCTGTACGTACAAAGCAGTGATCTTGCAACTAACCCTCCCAAATGTACAAAGTGACTCCCAAACCTCATTTAGAGATCTCATCTATTCTTAAGGCAAATGGAGCCTGTTAAATATGGAAAGATAGAACGTGGAAAGTCATATAGGATATTCCTGACTTTTCTCTGTGCTTTCTTGATTGCTTACATTTTATTATGTGGGATTTGGTTGGGTAAATTTTCTGATGTTTGTCATTCTGCTTGGGTAGTTTGCTACTATGTGTTAAGCTTAGATGTTAATTTGGTGAGGTGGGGACACAGTGTATGTATTGCCTCTGAAGATACTGATGACAGTAACTTTAGCTAAGAGCAAAGGGATGAGATTAGTAGGTCAGCGTCAAATAGGAATATAATAGACTTTGAGCAGTCTGTGAAGGGAGAGGGAATCTGAGAGAAGTAAAATTGCAAAGTGGCATTTGGATCTAATTAAGGTAAGGTCAGTGCAGAAAAATGCATGCAATAACTGGGAGCTGGCTATGTGGAATGTGAGAGGAAATCTACTGTCCTTTGTGCTGCATTAGGATGCTGCATTTCCCCTAGGTTATGGCACTCAAACTGTGAGACATTGTGGGAAACTAAGCAGATGACTGAATATTTTGTTCCATGTTGAATGATGCAACTATTGAGATCTAGCTAAGACAGAGACAAAGGTCTTAAGTGAATGATTCAGAACCTATGGTGGAAACTATGGAGAACTAGTTTGTGAAAACTCAACAGGACTTTGCAAAGATGCCCAGAGACAGAAAGGACAGCCTTGACCTAGAAATTGTTCCATTACTGGAGATTTTAGTAAAGTAGAGCCAAGTTCTGGCTCAAGAATGTTGTTTTAAACCAAACCAACCAAACTGGAAGCCATCCTCGGATAATATGACATGAAGGCAGACTTCGGTTCTCTGAGTTGTTAGGGTCACAGAGTATTTGGATATATGGTGATTGAGTTAGATGAAAGTTGATGTTCTTTTTAAGCTAAGACTCTCAAATCCACAGTTGACGGTGAACTGAAGGCCGTTGTTGCCAGCGAATCCTGCCTCCTTCTTTCCCTATGGCTTTATGGAACAGCTGGCATCTGGATGATTAGTTTATTTTCTGTGGCTACAGAACACTTGGCCATCCCATTGCTTATGAAATATGACTCACTTATGGTGTCTAATCAGATGTCTGGAAGCCTGACACAGCTCGCTGTGTAGCTTCTCATCAGCACTGAGCTGTTTCTGAAGTGCTTATGTCAGAAATATTAGCAGGAGTGCGCTTCGAGGATAAATCTGGGCACTGAGGTATAATGAGGTCACCTAGGAAACTGGCAAAGGGTTGAGCATGCCATTGGCTCTTGTCTGCCTTTCTTCATTGACCTTATTAGATATTATGGAAATGTTGACACATCTGAGCATACCATTGAAAGTAGCAGCTGAGAAAACTCTCCTCATGGTATCCATAGAGAGGGACAGATTTGATGTCATGTCTTAAATTAACCACATGACAGCAGGACCAGGACAGAGCCTCTTCAGAGGAGAAAGGTCATGTTCTTCATCTCATGGGCTCATTTTTTCTTTCTAATAATTTTAAGTTTTCATTAAAATGAAATTACACCATTTTCCCTTCTCTTTCTTCCCTCCTCTCTCTAGTCCCTACCATGCTACATTACTCTCTCTAGTTTCATGAATTCTTGTTATTTGATTATTATATATATATATGTATGCATATCTGTATTTATATATATGCATATACATAAATTTTATCTTTGTACATTTATATTATGTGTACATGTATATATAAGTGTATAAGTACAACTTGCTCAGCCTGCTTATTGTTGCTAGTATGTGCATTTCAGGATCACTTGGTATTTGATAACTAATTGGGGGCTCAGCCCTAGGAATACTAATTATTCCTTTCTTAGCCTTTATTTAATGCTATTATCTCTTGGCTTCTGGCAATTTTTTCCCTCTCACAGTTATTCCATTCCCATGAAATTTTGATATAATCTCTGAGGGCCATATTCACAGATCCTAGTTTTTAAGATATTGTTTGGACCACTGCATCTCAAACATAGTCATAGTAAGAGTTATAAAGAGACCATTGTTGAAAACACAGGTTCTCAGGCCTCGCTTTGAATAATTCTGATCAAAGGCTCTAGTGCTGGTTTGATGGTTTTTATCTTAGACAAAGACTCCAGATATTTCTTTCGGTCAGCAGCTTTCAAATGTGGTTTCTTGTTAGAAGCACCAGGAGAGATGGTCACACGAGTGGTTTAGGTCTTAACATATGTACAGGTGAGAATTTCTGAAAAGGAAGATTTTGAAGTGAATAGTTTTAATTTTCCTATATGATTTAATGTGCAACTACTATGAAGCTTAACTATTAAGAATTTTACCTTAAACAAGTCTAACTCCTATTTTGGGTCTGCATGTATGGCTTTCCTTTACATCTAGGGAGAATGGTGATGTCTTCAGCTCAGAAAGAGCCATGATGCAATCACCCTGTTCTGATCGTGAAGATCAAGTTCACTTTAACTGAAGCTATAAGTTTTCTCTAAGCAGGGTTTCTCACCTTTCTACTATTAAGCTTTTGTCTGGGAGGTGTTGTGTATTGTAGGATGTGTAGTGGAGTCCTTGATCTTAACCTACCACATGATAGCAATTGCTAAAATGTTTCTAAACATTGCCAAATGTCCCTGGCGATAAAAATCACACCCATTTGAGAACTACTTTTTTAAGAGATAAGAAAACCCCCAGATTATACTTTAATCAAACTTTTAAAAATCTTTTATGCTATAAATTTATTGGTGCCCATCACAGAAAACCACACCTGGACACAATGCAGAGATAAACAAATAGACCATGGGAAGTCCAGCACCAACAGACAAATCTACTTTATAACCCCTGCAGTCTATGACTAAGGGAATATCACAGAAGAGGGATGGGGGACTCTAAGGTCCAGAATACCAGCAACACTGCTGGGAAATGGTCTCTGCAGGAGATAGCTATCCAAACAAACTGGAACAATGTAGATATCAGCGGACATGTTAAGATGGAAGGGGGAAATTTTAGAAAGTCCTACCCCTATACTAAGAACTATAGAAAACTAGTAACTCCTGGGAAAAGGAGAATTAGTCATTCCCAGGTATGAACACACTTACTGGTTATCCAATGCAGTGGTTATCTTTGAAGTCATATGTATATGTGTATATATACACAAACCACAGAAATGAACTCAGAATGATATATATATATATATATACACACACACACACACACACACACACACACACATACTGAGTGGACTAAGCAAGTTATATCTATACATTTATGTATGCACACATGCTATACACACAGACATGTATCTATACATATATTTACTCATATATACACTTGTATAAATATTTATATGCATATATATTCTAAATATATGATAGAACAGTATCTTATATTTCCATATGTCAAAATTTATTTTTCAAATAAAGTTTGACAAATTATCCATTTATTTTAACAACTGGATATATAAACAAACATATGAATAGTGCTAATAGTGATAAAAGGGATAATGTGGAGATAAGAAATTCAATAATCCTTAATTGGGATATATATTTTTAAAATTTTCATACATGAGTACTGTATTTACATCATTTCTACCACACCATATCTCTCTCTCTCTCTCTCTCTCTCTCTCTCTCTCTCTCTCTCTCTCACACACACACACACACACACACACACACACACACACACCACCTAGGTCTAATCAGTGATCCGCAGTTTGAATATTAGTTTAGTCCTGACCAGTAGGATTGACTAAGTACTAGATTTTTCGCCCACATTGGGATGTCAGCTGATGTTGTCATTATGTTGCTCTTGTTTAGGTGGCTGTATTGTTGAGATAACTGGTACAGCTTCTGTGTCACATACCAAAGATATTACCTTGCAGTAGAAGTCCTGGTCCTCTGGACCTTATACTATTTCCACATCTTTATCTGAGATTAGAAGAGCAATTTAAAATATTTTTGGTAAATTTTCAAATTCACCTTTATGTTTGGGGATTTTATCACAAATGAAGAATTCTATGTGAGGATTTCTCTTGTATGAACTCAACTGATAGGATATCCCTTTTCTCAGAGTAAGCAAACCATGAATTTGGGGATACCACTTTTGGTATTTGATGGGTTCCTAAAACCACTCTCAGCTCTAGTAATTGAATAGAAGGACTTAAAATTAAAAACAACAATAGCAACAAAAACCCTATTATACTCATTGTTGTGGTGTGATTTAGTGAAAAGATACAAACTAAACTCAGCCAGAGGAAGATAGGAACATATTCAAAGAGTAGGGTCTGGAAAGGCTTCAAATAAGACAACTTGAGTATTCAGGATGTGCTGTTCTCTTAGATGTGTTGTGTGATGGTAAGTATAGATGGGCATCAATTAGGGATACTCATCTAAGTTTTAGTATCCAATGTCTTTATTAGGTCTCTCTCTCTCTCTCTCTCTCTCTCTCTCTCTCTCTCTCTCTCTCTCCTCTCCTCTCT
>NC_022009.1:3541400-3553587 GCF_000317375.1 Microtus ochrogaster | reverse complement strand
TGTGTGTGTGTGTGTGTGTGTGTGTGTGTGAGAGAGAGAGAGAGAGAGAGAGAGAGAGAGAGAGAGAGAGAGAGAGAGACTGTTTGATTCATTTTCCATGCATTTTATCTAAAGATAAATAAACAGACACATTTTTCATAGACAAAATAGATTATATTCTAGTCCTAAAGGCAAGGGTGAAAGCAAGGCCTCTGATTGATTTAGGCTAAGTTCTTTACTGAATAATCAGTGTAAATTTATGCATAGAGGTCAACTATGCATGTGTTTTTAATTACTACTGTCCATGTTTTCAGACACTTCCATTAATGCTTTAAACCATATATGAATTGAATTTATAAGAACCATTTTAGAGGCCATGAGAATAGCTATTTGATATCAATATGATATTACTACTATTTTTATTTCAAAAATTAAATTTAAAAATATTTGTTAAATAGTTTTTTATGTATGTGCTGTTTGCAGATATATCTTTGTAATGGGGCTTCACAACTCTGCATTTTGATTGGTTGTTTTTTTTGTAATGATCTCCATCTCTGGTAAAGAGACATTTCCTTGACAAGGGGTGAGATCTCCACATATCTGTCATATCAAAAATCTCCACATATCAAAAACAAATATTTAGAATGTAGTAATAGATTATATTGGTCTAGTAAAGTGGAGATTTCCTCCAAAATGACATCACTATCTCTGGGGGAGTGGGCTACATTTCCAGGACCATGAATTTCTTCTTGCTGAGTGAATCTTTATTGCAATTAGGGAGAAGTTAGTTACCGTGAAGGTATGGGTACCACTACTGCACCCTTAGGTTAATTTTGTCATAATGGTCATTGATTTAGTTCATAGGCAACATAGCTGGGTAGGATTGTTGGTTGCTTCCCTTGCTTGGAAGCTTTTATGGTGACTTCATGGTTCCATGAAAATCTAGTTCACAGGAAGGAGGAATTTGGGTCAGTCCTAGTGAAAAGGAGTCTGGGTTCTGTGTCTGGTGTGCATGGTGTCTTCAGAGACTTACCAAGGGCAATATAAATAGCCTATAAAGTTGGGACATCTCTTGTACAGCCCTGATCAACAACTCACGAGAGTGCTTCTCATGCCTGTTTTTTTGTTTGTTTGTTTTTGTTAGATGATCCTTGTCTTTGGAAGGCTCATTGTCTGCCACGTGGGAAAACTTCATTTAACCACTATTTGTATATTAATGGAGTAACTTTACTCACTGTGATATCTTTTACAAAACAGTACAGTCCTGATGATGACTTCCAGGGACACACTTTCATATCTCACTGGCCTCTCAACACAGTAGCATCAGTGATACTTTCTTAGTTTATGTGTGATTCTTTATGTATTGTACTCATTAAATATTATGATACATTTCTTCTAAATATAATAAACATTTGTTACAAGTGAGAAAGTCACTGTGACTCATCATTTCTTATTTTTACAGAACTTTGGTCCTATTGTTTAATTATGACAAAGTTTCCTCTTACTTGTTAAGCCAATATCTATGCCTTTTTATAACACCACCATCTTAATTTTCTATCTTTTAAGTTAAATCATGATTTGATCCTTCTTGTCCACTTTTGCAGCTAAAATTATTTAAGTTATTCTGATAAATAGGTTTAGCAATTGTTAGGAGACTTAGATAGTTTTAAGACACCCAAATGTTTATTTGTCCATTCAATTATTGCTATACTGGACACTGAACCTAGAATCTTGTACATTAGAGTCAAGTCTCTACCATTGAGCTATGTTCTGCTCTACTGCCAACTCTCTAAGTCAGTTGTTTTCAACCTATTGGTCAGACTCCAACAAGAGTCACAAATCAGATACCCTGCAATTATATATTTACATAACAATAACAATAGTTCATAACAATAGTAAAATTATAGTTATGAAGTAGTAACAAAAGAATTTTATAGCTGGGGGTCACCACAATATGAGAAATTGTATAATGGTTGGCACATTAGGAAGGTTGAAAACCAGTGCTCTAAGTAACATGCATATTAATGGGTAGATGATAGGTCCTTGGAGTGAAGTTGAAAATAATATTTAATACTATAATGAACAATAAGTATCAAAAATCATAAATGATAGTTTGGAAAGCTGCCTGGTAATGAAGTGGATCCATTTGAAACACCTAGTTTTGCAAGCTTCATTTCTCCTTAATCCTTTTAGGAAATAATTCCAAAGATAAGCAGGGATCATTAAACACTGTGTCTGGCAAAAAAATAGTTATAGTAATTCTTTATGTTATATAGTTATTTGCATTTTTCCAAATATGTTTAATCAGTACAGAGTAACAGCAATGAGTTTTCCCTCAGACTTTTGTGACATTTTAAATAAAAATGTAATTTATTGAGGAATTATCCATTATGATTTTCTTATTAGATATCTTATGTTTTGTAACCCCGAGTCATAGAATTTTCCTGAGATTTCTATCCCCATCCTTAGTAAGGAAAATTATAAAAAGAGAGAACTATGTAGTCCCAAATATAGCTGATAGGATGGGAAGGCAGAAAAGAACCCTCCCCTAAACAGTGATGTTTCAGTTCCTGTTCAGTGATCAGATATATTGTAATTATATTGTTCTCTTATTGAAAACAATTGCCAGGGTTGAACCTGGTCTTCCAAAAGTAGCTCCAGGCACTTTTCAGGTGCAGCCAAGTTTTAAAACCTTGGCCTTCGTGAATCAGATAACCTGAGAACTCTTGAAGGTTATTTGTTATATGACTATTGAAATAGTTTAGGAAGGAAGTAAAAGACTGACAGCAGGGATAAAGATGTGCAAAAAAGGAATGGCTGATAGTGAGAAGAAATAGACACAACCTGGTGATGGGTTGGATAAGGGGTGAAACAAATAATGAAAGTCTTAAACTAGGAGGTAGTGGGCACAGGGACTAGAGATAACTGATATCAAGAAGAAGAAGGCAAACATGGAGATTACACTGTTGGACTAAGCATATACAAAAGAGATCCATGCTTTCTACATAATAGAGGGGCACTGAAAAGCATAGCAAAGGAGGAAGGAGAAAGAAGGGTGGCGGGGAAAGGGACTGAGAAAAAAAAAAACAAACCTGGCTTTGGAGCATGAGGTTGAGAGTCCAGTCTTTTTGTTCCAAGTTTTGTTGCATACCTTTAAAATAGATGTTTTATTTCCAATTGTGTGTATGTATGTGGATATGTGAAGGTGCGTGTAGGTGCCTATAGAATGCCAGAGGAGGCCAGGGGCCTCAATTCCACTGGAGCTAAACTTAGTGGCAGTTGGGAGTCAACCAATTCAACACAGATATTTGAAACCCATTTGTGGGCTTTTCTTCAAGAAACGCTGGGGTACAGTTGATGTACAGCAGGGGTTATAAGAATGTAGGAAAGCAGGGGAAACAAAGGCAGGCTCCGACGATAGTAGCTTCTTGTTCCAGAAGACAGTAAGGAGAAATGGTGGTAAGGCACGGGGATGGTTATTTAAATGGAAAAAAATAGAGAGGGGAGGACCCTGGGACCTCACAAAACAAACAAGCCAGCATTTGCTTAGCAGACTTCCAGCCTTAGGCTTCTCTGTCTTCTTTGCCCTTTCTCCTTGGCTTGGTCTTTTGTCTTTCCTGGTTCTTAAATTTTTGTTCCCAAGAGGGAATGAGCTCAGCAACCCCTCGATAACCACCTTCACTTGCATTTCCTTTTGTTGAGAATTCATCTGAAGACCTCTATTTAGGGTCTATAGTTGACTAGAAGTCATGGAAAAGAATGGGAAAGTGCTTGTGACTTCTTGTACTCCAAGAGACCGTTACTGGTGGTGACTTATGACCAGCAGAGTGGGAACCTCAGTGAGCCCCTACCATCACTGACAGGGTAAGGGTAAAGGTTTAGGCTCGGTTGAATAGGATACATGGTTATTTTAGGGCCAAAGGATGTTTTTTGTTAAAGCTGTGGTAGAATATCAACAGTGTGAAGGTTTATATTGCTACCCCTAAGCCAAGAGATAAGGAATGAACCCTAGGGAAATGAAAGTCTTCTCAGGGAGGAAGGCTGGGAAAGGGCAGATGCTTCTCTATTCAGTATAACCAGGAAAGATCCCCAGGGATCCACAGAGGTGGCCATTCCTCTGCCTTGATATCTTCTTTACTTCATACCTAGCTCCTGAGCTGTAAATATATTAAGTGGAGGCACCTGGGAGTACGGTGTTTGAAGAAAGACTTCCATACTATTCTTCTTTGTTATTAAACCATTTATATAGTATATTTTGATCATGTGTCCCCCTTCCCTATTACTTCCAAATTCCCACTACCTCCCTACCCACCTAATTTTATGTTCCTTCCCTCTTTTTCAAAATACCAAAACCAACCAACCAAATGAAGGAAACAAGAAACAAGTTTTTTTTAAAAAAACATAAGAACACAAAAATTAAAACCAAAGCAAATAGACAAAAGACCATTAAGACAAAACAAATCTCCAAACAAAAGAAAACAAAAGCCTGAAAAAATACTATTGAATTCATTTTGTGTTAGCCAACTACTTTTGGGCACAAGGCTCGTCCTGGAGAGTGATTGACATTCTATTGGAGAAACCTGATTTTCCCTTTATCATTAACTACTGCAGATATCCCCTCTTTGTTTTTTTTGATCTGTACACAAGCAAAACCAAGAATAGTTTTAAGTTTTCTAATGTAGAGGAAAGTGATAGTAGGCTTGCTCAGAGTTTAAAATAAAAGAGTCAAAAATCCAAATGGTGGCAACTATGTGTGAGCTAGAATGGACAGTTCAGTACCCATGAAGGAATTCTTTCTTGGTTGCTGACATCTAAGGGGTTGGGGCTGTTTGTCCAGAACTATCATGGTTTGGCCTTACTCTTCCTTGAAGCTCTCAAGTGACAAAAGTACAAATGTTCGGTCATAAAGAGTTGTCATCATAGATGAACTTTGAGGCAGGAGCTGGGATTGTAGACACAGGATCTCCCTTATCTGGACTGTGAGGTGAATGGCACATGCCCCCTTCACACAAACATGCACACAGAGTCCTTATCCAGCCCAGGTTCCCCAGTTTTGTGTGTTCAGAACTTGCTGCTGGTTTTGCAGGAGAACATGGGCTCCAGAGTTCTCTGGGCTGGCCGGAAACGGGACGCGATGCCAGGAGCACGGGCTGTGGCACCATCAGTGGGGATGTGGGCAGGGCTCAAGGGTAGAATGCTTGCCTAAATGTGCAAAAGGCTCTCCTGGGTTCCATCTCCAGCACTGAATTTGCAGCAGTCCAGGGATAGCTGTAAGACAAACTTCTACGAGTAGCAGCTTACTTGGATGGAAGACTAGAGATTGTAGTTGGAGGCTGTTCGTTTGTTCCCAGTAGCACAGACCAGAAATATTCACTCAGAAACTATATTAATTAAATCACTGCTAGGCCTATTAGCTCTAGCTTCTGATTAGCTAGTTCCTGCAACCAAAACTGACTCATCTCTATTAAACTGTGCATCACCGCGAGGTTGTGGACTACTGGCAAAGTTTCGGAGGACTCCAGCAGTGACTACATGCCCCCCCCCCCCTCTCTCTCTCTCTCTCTCTCTCTCTCTCTCTCTCAGCTTTGTTATATTCTGTTAAACTATTGGCAGAAAGCAGCTTCTTTATTAACCAATGGTATACAGACAGGAATCCCACATCAGGAGATGAGGTCTCTGCTGAGTTTAATGCTGTCTCTTTCCATCCTGCATCTCCAGGTTTGCTCTCCTGTTTCTCTATGCTGTTTTTCTTTGCATCCTGACATGCCTAAGGCACCCTCGCTTTTGTTTTTACTTTTAGGTTGCTATGACTTAAACAGGCTGATGGAAAAATATTCCATATTTTCTGGATTACATATGAAGTATTCACTCTAAGTGTGTATCATGCTTCCTTACAGATGATCTATTTGAATTTAAAAAGGTGTCCGAAAGAAAACTTATACCAGAGTTTTATTAAGGTGATGGCATGTGAACAGGTATCCTGTTATTTTATGATCACTCATGAGGAAGGAGAAGATGCAAGTCCCCATGTTTGTCTTGATACAATCTCCAGAAGACACAGAGGGAGATAGAGAGAGGATCTGGAAGACTTTCTTAGATATCCTCTTTGGTCCTACAGGTGTGGACTCATGAGCAAAGGCTCTGCTAGACTGTGCCCTTACCCCCTGGAGTCTCTTTAATCCATGGGACTTAAGGAAGGAACAACTAATTCTTTTCTGCACACTGCCTTTTCCTGAATACAATCTAAAGAAATAAAAGTAGTGTTCTCCAGTGGAAAATATCAGAGTGTGTGGAAACTGCCAAAGTAGGAAATCTCCACAGCTGAGCAGATCCTGGCATAGGTTGAGAGGTAGATGCACTGGTTTCTTGCTGACTGAATTTTGATAGGCTGTTACAGGTTCCATGTTTCCTTAGTACTTCACACTTTATGCCAAGTATTGTCAATAAAGGAAGCCTTTTTCAGGAAAGCCCCCAGACAACAGAGGGGTACATTAGGGATAGCAGAATCCAATCACTACTGTGGAGTCTGGAGAACCAGAGACTTTGGGGCTGTAGAGTCAGACTGCTCTGCTCTGAGCACATGGGGTGAGCCCCCCCTAGGTTCTCACTTTCATGGTTAAGAAAAGGAGGTATGGTGTATAGTTTCACTGCTACTGATGCTGTTTTACCACATCAGATACCGTGCTCTTGCCCTGCCCCTGGACTCATCCCTATGGCCATAGAATCTCCCGGAGGGCAGTGCTACCCTAGTGGCCAAAAGCGCCCTTTTCTAGTGTCACTGAGGTGACGTTTTTAAGAAAGTATATACTCAGCATCAGCACACAGAGGCTGTGGTCTAGAGATGCTAAGGCTACATCTCAGGCTGGCAGCTGAAATCGTTAATGTGTTAAGAGTCACCCAGCTTGTTCTGAGTTTGAGGACACTAGTACTATAAGACGTTCATCAAGGACAGCAGTAGCTATGGGACGGAGCTTGGCTGAGCCTATGAGATGAGCTATATGTGATGTGGAGGGCAGAGTTGTAGAATTGGAGCTGTTAAGCCCTTTGAAGCACAGAAGAGCTCAAGTGGGACCCAGACCTTGGACACTGAGTTCTGATTGAAATTATGCGCTGGTTCTTACCTATTGGAATTAAGAAATATTTGATCCTAGTTGTTTCTCTGGAAATTCCTAGGGAAACAACTAGAAAAAAGTGACTCTGAAATGGTAGATTCATGCCATTCCCGAATGAGTCAGATAAATCTTGGCTCCTGAGCATCCTCTAGTACCCTTGGATATTTGTTTTTTTTTTTTTTTTAAAGCTAAGAAACTAGAGGCTGGAATCTATCCATCTACTTTATGCACCTGGCTCTATCTCATTCTCTGTGATTGATTACTAGATCATGTGAGGCTGATCGGTGTCCATTTCATGAGTGAAATCAGTTGTGTCAGTAAATGAGGCTTCTTGTACTTCTTGGAGCTTATGTGGTTTTCACATACTAAAGGAAGAAACTTGAGGTGGCTGGGGACTGAACCATGAGTGAAGTGCAGAAACCCCACTTTGTCTGGTGTCTCTGTGGGACAGACTAGAATGGTAATAACTTCTCCCAGGTGACAAACTAGGAAAGCCATCCAGGTGAACTGTGGAATCAGGGTAGGTAAAAGACCACCCTGACCCAATCTGTCTCTCCTTCTTCATCTCATTGCAGATGGGGCAAATTGATCCAGAGGTGCCTCTGAAGTCACCACTCAGTTGCTTTCTCATACAATTAGACAAACAATCAAACCCAAGGCTTGGCCATAATATCCCTGAGATGTTTCCATTGAAGGAATTTGACTCACCTATATTTACAGATGCATCTTATTAACAGAGTCTTAATATAATTGAGGACATTACAGTCTTTCAAGCGGTTGGTCACCACAAGTCTAGCCAAGATTTCAGGTAACAAATTGGTAAATTGGTAGAGGCAAAATTCCTATTGGCTTTATCCTTCTTGATTATTGGCATTTTCTGCCATTCATCCATGACCTTATAAAGCTTAAAGATAATAAAAAATGCTTGTCAATTCCTGTCCCCAGTTTATAGCCCAGGAGTAGGTAAGACTCATCTGGACAAATGTTATAGAGAGGTCAGGTGCTTTCAGTCCAGCCAGAAAGGAACTATTGCTATACAATATGCTAGGGGCTGTGGAAGAGTCAAATGTGGTCAGCATGAGCTAATAGAGGAGAGGTTATTAGGTGAACCTAGGCTAAACCTAGAGAGGAATTTTATGAAGAAGTGAGTCTTAGACAAGGCTGTTTGATGAGGGAGCAGACAGTGATGAGTAGGGAGTTTCCCAGTTAGGCATCATGAGAGAAAAGCATGTTAAGTAGGGACAGAAGACACTTTCACATCTATACACAGCTCAGTTTGCCTGGAATGTGGCTTTGGGAGGTAGCAGTGGCAAAAAAATGCTAAAGAAGCAGGCAGAGTTGTGAAGGGCTTTATTCCATCAAGGAACTGGGACTTTATCATGAAGGCACCCGATGTCTGCTGAAAGATTTGAAGCTAACAAAGATGAGAGACACAGTTTTGTCAGAATTTGACGGGAATATAAAGGATGCATTTCAGTCAGGGGATGTGAGATATAGGGATCGTTGTTAGAAGGATCCTGAAATAATCCAGATAAAAAGTGATGATGGTGGAAGCGAAGCATTGACAGACAGCAAGGATTAAGATGAGAAACGACTAGCTTTTACGAAGAGGAAACAGACAGTTCTCAGTGACGGATTGAACATGGGCTGACAGGAGAGAGCCTATGAGGGCTAGGTGCTGGAAATGTCATTTATAAAATGGGAAATCATCATGGGATTAACAGGTGTAGGACACGGTTATAAACTGAGCTTGAGGCCTGTTGCGTTTTAAGTGGCTATGACATTCAAATGGAGCTGAGGCCTGAATGCTGCTCCTAGCATCCCTGGGGAGAGGGGGTACAGTGGGCCTGCATAGCAGAAGTGGGTGTGCTAACAAACTGAGATTTCTGCAGCTATGGAAATTTTTATCAGAAGAGCAGGAGAGTAAATTTAAGTCTCTTCTGTGTGGCTTTTCTTGAAACACAATTTAAAAAAAAAAATAAGCTTGGAGACAGATATTGGCTTTAGCCTGAAGACCAGAAAAGCAAAGCAACCAGTCATTGGTTCTTAACTTGACCTCAGTCTGAAAATAGTGATGTCTCCAGGAAGCCTCAGAATGAGCCTGAGCCTGAGAGCTGTCTCCTCCTGTTTTATAATCTTCTCTAGTTCTGCGATTAAGGGCGTGCCCCACTACCACCTGGTTTCTATGGCAAGCTTCTGTGGCTACTGGTGTGTGCCATTGCTGCCTGGTTTGTAAGGATGGCCAGTGTGGCTGTTTTACTTTTCTGATCTTCAGTCAAGCTTTAGTTATTAAAATACAAATGAAATGCCTCTACATTTTCCCTGTGTTAAATAATTGCAATTGAGACTGTCAGAGAAAAACAAAGCAACAGCATTTGCTGTCCAAGTTTGCCACCCATTTAACACACTGCTGTGTTCCTCCTTTGTTTAGTGCACACAGCACTTTCCTCCTCTTAGAAGTTGTGATATTTGCCTTAGGATGGTGAGAAGGATGTTTGGTGAAAGAAAAATCATTGCACAGCTGAATACAACAGTTAAAAAGGGAAAGGAGGGGAGAGAAGTAGTCAGGGGAATAAATTAAAAATAAGTGAACAAAGACTTTCAACCACTCAAAGCAACGTCAAAAGATATAGGAGAACTGAGAATCTATATTGTGGTGCAATCTAAGAGTATTCGAACATAACCAAGAGACGTCAATCAATAGCAGCAAGTGCTGTAGACAAGGCAAGGCAAAAAAGCATCTTTGTCAGGTTTAACAAGTGAAGTTTTAGGTTTAAGCAGATTGAGTGATGTGGGGAAAGAGATAAGATAGTTTGAGTGAAGGAGAAAATGTGGTGTATAAAGAAGTCAGCAACCAAGATGACCTTAATGTTTCCCTTGATTTTTTTTTTTCCCTTGATTTTGTTAAAGTTTTTGGCAGAGCTCTTCCTCTGTCCTCTCTTTGCTTGGAGCACTTTCAAACGCATTTATGAGGTGTAAAATCTCCCATCTCCTAGTCAGTCTTATAACTTGGAAATGTCTTTCTCAAGGACAGGTGAACCATTCCTTTGAAACAAAATTAGGGAAACAGGCCCCTACTTCCCAGTTTCTGTACGAAGGTAGGAGCCTAATTTGCTAATTTAGGAAGCACAGATGGCCTAATCAGTTGGCCAACCTCCCCTTCCCAGTGTACTTTAGTATTAATTATTCCACCGACATAGCTCAGGTCTTACAAAGTTTTCTGCCTTTTGTTTCAGCAGCTAATTCCTTATTTTTTTCACTGAAATATTCTTCACCCATTGCAACAGTCTCGAAGTCTTTCCTGCCTGTTTAGCTCCATACTACATGATTTCTCTTGGTCCGAACTGTTTACTTCCATAAGACATTTATATTTCTTGTTTTTAGTCTTAGTACACAGTCCATTTTCCCAAACGTATCTAACATGTCTGCTCTTCAAACCCTTCCCTTCTCAGTCCTTAAACTCAAGGGATGTGAAAATATGGCGTCGTCTTGTGTAATACTGTATGCTTGTGTGTATGTGTTTAAGCGCAGTTGCAGGGGAATGCATGCTTATATGGGTACACTTTTGTGTGTGTGTGTGTGTGTGTGTGCATATTGTACAGATGTGGGGAGGGTAGAGTCTTTAGGTGTTGGTCCTCAGGGATCTGATTGTCTCTGTTTCCCCAGCACCAGCATCGCAAGTACACACCAGCATACTTGTCTTTTATGTGGGTTCTGGGGATTGAATTTAGGTCCCCAGTTGACAAGGCAAGCACTTTGCTATGGAGTTAACATCAGAACATATATATGGAATTTAAAAATACTGCATCTTTATAGTGCCCACATTTTGTTATTGTTCAACCATGTATTCTTTCCTTCTGCTACCGTGTGTGTTGGCCCTGGGGATGTAGAAATGATGTTGTTAAATCTGTTGATTATCCTGTTCTGTTGTGTTAAGGTTTTACTTAAGTACACTAATTCATTTATCCTTCAAAGTGCTAGTTTTAAGTTAAGTGTGTCCAATGTGCCAGATTTTCTTTCATTAACAACTGATTGTCAATGTTTTAAAACAGCTGACATGGGTATCTATAATTGTGATCTAAACCTCACCCCTGGCTCAATACTGAACTAAACAGTCTGCTTAACGATGTCAGAATGACCACACAACTGAAAAAAAAATCCCCTTGTGGATTTTCATCTAACAGTGGTTCTGGGTCTGAAAATCTTTACCACAAAGCATTTTTTTTGGGGGGGGGGTAATGTTTTATATTTTTGACAAGCATCCAAGCTGGTCCTTTTGGCTCTAGATAATTTTCCAGAGTACCTCTGACAAAGAAAGAACATATTTCTAGAAACTTCAGGTACATGTTGGTTACAGAATTCTAATTCAGTGAATCATTCTTGACTCTCTAAGTATCTTTCTAATGCTATTGAAAGTGGTGGTTGTGCATTGGGTTTCCGAACAGCTTGTTTCTTGAGGAGAGGCACTAACATTGTGTCAGAAGCAGAGGTAGAGAGAGCAGAGCTTTGAAGCACTGAAGATCATATTTTCCTCAGAATGCTGAGTAAGAGTTTGTCTTGCCTCTTTTGAATAGGCAATATCTGGAGTAGGAAAGTAAAAGAAAGAGGGGGGGGGGAGATCCAAAATAGCGAGTTTCAGTATAGCACTTTTTTTTCCATTTTCTATTGATTTTTATTGAGCTCTACATTTTTCTGTGCTCCCCTCCTTACCTCTTCCCTCCCCCCTTCAACCCTCCCTGAAGGTTCCCACACTCTCAATTTACTCAGGAGATTTTGTATAGCACTTTTAATACTACCTTCTTTTTTCTTGTATGGTCCTACTTTTCTCATCCTCCCTCTTGTCTCCCTGCCCAACTCTCTTTGGTCCCATATAGTTTCTTCCTTTCTGCTTTCACGACACATGTACTGTATTACCCTCAGTTTTTCTCCTTCCCCTTAAAAACCTCTTCTTTCTCTCCCATGGTCCTGTCTCTAGTTTCCTGACACACACAGGCACATGTGCATGCACACGTACATGCACATGTGCATGCATCCATGTGTGTGCGCTCTCTCTCTCTCTCTCTCTCTCTCTCTCTCTCTCTCTCTCTCTCTCTCTC
>NC_022009.1:3525961-3541300 GCF_000317375.1 Microtus ochrogaster | reverse complement strand
CATACACACACACACACACACACACACACACACACTAAAATCTAGGCTCTACTTACGAGAGAAAAATACGCAGTGTTTGCAGTCTGTCCTATTTCACTTGACAGCAGTTTCCAGTTCCACCATTTTCCTGCAGATGTCACGATTTCATTTTTCTCTATGGGTGAATAAAAACATGTTGTGTATATGTACCACATTTTCACACCCACTCGTCAATTGATAGACATCTGGGTTGGCTCCGGTCACTGTGCACAGTGCAGCTAGAAACATGGGCATGTAAGAAGAAAAATTGAGATTTTACAAAATTGACTTATAGGGTCAATTCCTTTGTAGATGGAGGTACTCTTCTGTATTTTTGTCTTTAAGCCTTTCCTAGGAGAGGTCCACTTGTCTCATGGACAGTAATCTACTTCCTGATAGTAACAACTGACTTAGAAGTTAATCATATCTAAAAGTGAGCGACTACATATCTCAGTTTTGTGGGCAGGCCAAATCAACACATAAGGTTAACCATCGCATTGCTTTATATATGTTTATGTATATGACTCTTGGGAAGTCTATGGAGTGATATTGTCAATTCTATTTATAGCTGGTGAATCTGAAAGATGATAGGTAGTTTGACTTGCATGGCAGAAGGAGTAAATGTCAGAGCATGGATCAAAAGCTGTAGTCTGATTTAAACTCACGCTCTAAGCAATGATAGATGGTTTCACTTACAAGTGATGAAAACCAGGCAAAAAGTGAGCACTGAAATCCAGGAAGACAGGAAGGAAAAATCACAGTAAAGTTTCAGGTTAGGGGAAAGTAAATGGGATTCAGAGCCAAGGCAGAGGAAGGCCGTGCTTCACCCTGAGATTGAGTGCAAAGAGCACAACTAGGAGAGGCACAGACAGCTTCAGGCTGCAGCCAAGACAGTGAGAGATTTCACTTATTGACTTGAAGGCCATGTACTCAGAATGATGGAGTAGAGTCTAGTGTGGGAACTTTCTGAAGTCTCACAACCATGCTATAGATGAATTATTATTTTCTTACTTTATAAATGTGGCAATTAGGCCATTGATTTTTAAAATATATAATCCCCATGGTTATCACTGAAGATACAAGACTATAGCCATTTTAATCCCAGGCCCCATTTTAGTGAGAATCTAACCTACCAGGCACCCCATCTCAGGTGCCTGAAAATTCCCAGAAAAGCCACCAATGTCTCGAAATCTGCCTGGCTGCCTAGAGACCTGAGGACAGCCAATCAGAAGCCACCAATGGCCCGAAATCTGCCTGGCTGCCTAGAGACCTGAGGACAGCCAATCAGAAGCTAGATAGACAAGTTTGTACAGTTATTGGGTGGCTTTGTGAAAAGTTACAGAAATTCCCTTTTGACTTAGAGCCAACTGCAACATAAGCGTATATCTCCCTACCCAATCCTGTAATGCCAAGGCATATAACTCCCTGCTTGTGGTTTCTCCCTTTAATGACCCTGTGAGCTAGGGGCCTTCTTCCCTCATTCAGTGCATAAGTGTGTAGGATGAAGCCACTGAACACGAGTTTGTAAATCAATAAAGAAACCTTGTGTGATCACATCAGAAAGTCAGCTCTGTGGTGGTCTCGTTGGGGGGTCTTGTGACTCAAGCATAAGAACCATATAGCGAAGTTTCTCACCCATGGCATTATGAGATTGTGGGGGACTCCTCATCTTTTGTCATGTCTACTTGCCTCCAGGACCTTGTAGTCTTGGATTATTAAAATAAGATCATGCAAGCATAATACTTAGATAGTTTTGGTGGTACTTGCTGTGTATACCTCATAAAATTATGGGGCTACAGCATAGTAAAGTTAATCTTTCTATGTGCCACAGGCAGAAATTTGTTGTGAGAACTTACCTTTGGTGTACACACACACACACACACACACACACACACACACACTATGGTACAAACAACCATGGATTAAACTGTTCCATTATTTGAATGTCCTCCCATTTATTAGAGACAGGAATAGCATATTATTAATCTTTTATCACAACTAGTAAGCATTCAGAATGTTATTTTTGAAAGAATGAAAATGTAGAAAATGTAGCAAGAAAGTATTCATAAGGGTCTTTTGACTGTCAGTTTTTAATTTATTGCCTCTCAACTCTATATGCAATATATTCTCTGTGACAAACAGGAGTGTTCCTCCAGGAATTTCTCCTTTGAAGAGGATATAAGGTTAAACTCTCTCAGAAAAGGATCTGGAGGACTTAGCAGGAAGCAAAGGCTGCTGTGCAGACTCTAATGCAGACTGGTGTGGGTTTATTAGTCTTGTGGGGCTGCTGCTGCATCTACTGACCCCTAAGAAGAGAGTTATTCTATGATGGTGATGCTTTAGGAGAGTGTAGTTTTTCCAGATCCTTCCACACATGGAAACTCCATGTGTGCTTCACAAGCCTTCTGTTCTTGTTACACATGCCAGGCCTTCAGTTCACTCTGGATGGCTTTTCTTCTTTGCAGTCTCAGGATTCACAACTCCAGACTATCTCATGCTTAACTGTATAAATAAATTTTCATACTACCCAGTGGTTAAAATATACCTTTTCTGCAAGATTCAATCACCTTTTAAGTTTGCCTTCTGTGGCTACAGTCCCTCAGGTCTGGGATGCCACATAGAATTCCTGTATGTCTGATTGCCTTATGTTTCATTTATAAATAATATTTTATAAAAACATTTAGACTATGACGATGTCTGTACTGCAAATTTTCTTCTGAAGGTTGTAATAAATACCACACTTAGCCTGGGGCATTAATGGTTTTGTATGTGTGTATCAAAATACATAGATCTCTAAAGAAAAGTTATACAAAAGCATAATCAATCTTTTTTCCCTTTCTTTCCCTCCCTCCCTCCTTCCCTCCCCCTTCCTTCCTTTCTTTCTTTCTTTCTTTCTTTCTTTCTTTCTTTCTTTCTTTCTTTCTTTTTTTCTCTCTTTCTTTCTTTTTTTCTTGTATAACAGTCCAAACTGAGGGCATCAGGAATATAGGTAAATACTCTCCCAATTAGTAATAGTCTTGGCATTATCACAAGTGACTGTTCATTATTTTCATATGTTGAGTATATTGAATGCTTAGTCATTCTCTTGAATCATTTTGTTGGAAGATTTAAATTAGTTGTTTTCTTTATTTGTTTGAAGTAGTTATTTTGTGCTCTAATTGAAGATATTGTGATCAATATATTTCTGATATCTTTTCTTATTTTCCCTTTTCCAGTTTTTAAAAAATAAAAAATGGCCAGTGGTGGCAGCCCATGCCTTCAATCCCAACACTCGTGAGGCCAGTGTCAGATGGGTCTGTATTCATAGTAACTTGCCAATCACACAAAGCATCTGTGTGACCTTGGGAACATTCACTTTAGCTCAGCTCTTTTTTAAAAATGTGTAAATTGCTGAGGAAGGAGAATTATGAAACAGAAAGCATGACTCATTCTTGGTTGTAGTAGAAAAGAAGTCAAATTTAAAAAATTATGGTTCTTGATTAGGTTGAAGAGAAGAGAATTCTGGAAAAGCATAGGATATGCTGGCAAAGTAGAGATATGTGCATTGTGTGACCACAGGTACTGCTCATTAGTCAAGAGAGATTGCCTCTAGAAGACACCCAGGAGAGCTTTACTGAGGTGACTCTGTACAGACTGTACATCGGCACAAACCGAAGAAAGAATGTAGAGGCTTATGTGTACATTCTGGCTTTCAAAATTTCATGTCTAAATTTTCTCAAACTTGACTTTGAGGTAAGTACTTGAATATGTTATTTTTAGTTAGAGCACAGAATAGACTTTGTCCAGCAAGTGGTGACAATGTCTTCCTCCACGCATTCCTTAAAAAGATTTAATGAGATAACACACAATCATCAAACACATACCTGACATTTTATAAGAACTACTGCTTAGCAACCCAACTGGGAAGGCAATTATATTCTAAATAAGAAAAAAGCTATTCTAAGCAAACCCAGGAACATAGATTGTGTAACAAAAGTGATCAATACTTGATGCAAGGCCTAGTGTCAGAATGGTTCCATAGTCACTGTTAAGGCCATGTCAGCATTCTGTACTAGAGTTTGTAATAAATTGCTGTGGTGCATGTGGTGGTTTGAATGAAAAGGGCAGACCTGCAAACTCATAGAGATTGGCATTATTTGAAAGGATTATGAAGTATGGCCTTGTTGGAATAGGTGTGGCATTGCTGGAAGAAATGTCATTGGCAGTATGGGGTTGAGGTTTCAGAAGCCAGGCCCAGTGTTTCACTGTCTTCATGCTGCCTGCTGATCCAGATGTAGAACTCTCAATTTCTTCTCCAGCACATGTCTGACAACATGCCACCATGTTTCCTGCCATGACAACAATGGACTAAACCTCTGAACTATAAGCCAGTCCCAAGTAGAGGTTTTACTTTTATCACGGTGTCTCTTCAGAGCAATAGAAACCCTAAGACAGTCCTTTCTCAGTAGGGTGTGCATCGAACGCTCAGCAGTAAATCACAGAAAACGAGGTGACAGCAGGGCCCTGTTGTCTCTGTCTAGATGGTAGGATTTTCTTGCCCGGGTGCTCTGTCACTTATCTCAGATTGAAAAGTTATAGACAACTTGAGACATGATTGAACCAGCAAATTACAAAGGGGTGGATCTTGATCCCCATGAGGGTAGGGAATTCAGGATGGGGACTATGCAAGACAAGCAGGAGAGATCATAGTTTTCTGGAGTCATAGGCTTGAGAGAAAGAGGGCAGGAACACTTCTCAGTCAGGGACTGCAAAGGACAGCTTTGACCCAAAATGGAACACTAGTCATTTCTCCCTGTCTCTAGTCTGACTACTGACATCACAAGGGTCAAGCAAATAAACTTTGCTCTCACTGCTCCTGAGCTCCAGGACTCGTACTATGAAGTGAGGATCACAGTTTTTCACAGGTCAGACATAGAACCTTTATTATGTTCCAGAAGTGAGCTGGGCCATCTCCCTATGTCTTGAGGAAGATGTAACAGGATCCTCTGGAAGCTCCAAAAATCTTGCAGATGAGAAAAACTGATTTAGGTTTTCCAACAGCATCCTATTGCCTTTAGTGTGCAGAGTCTGTCCTGGCTCACTTGAGCAAGTGGAACTGCCTGTGGTTTTTCTAGCTTTCTAGTGGCAGAAGTCACAGACACCACCAAAGGCATGCAAGCCACCGTTTCTTAAGATTTCTATGGTAATCATGTCTAAAATTGAGATGTTTAGTAAAAGGCTTCATAATTGAATTGAATAAGTGAACAAAAGATATGTAATATAAAACAAGAAAGATCTATATACAAAGCATCACGTAGAAGCAGATACAAATGTAGTCATGTGATATTTAAAAATAAGCTTGTTTTTTGGCCTGTGGTGCTTAACAAAGATTTTTATTTCACCTGTGGTGTTTTGTTCTCAGTTATTAATGGATCAAAATGTATTTCCTGCCACCCACCTGTTCTTTGCACAACCTGGAACTTCTACTTAATTTCTCGGGGCCAGTTGCTTCAGTAAATGCTCTGCAGATTCTGCAAAATAGGTGATGCAACTTCTGCCTCCCTGTTGTGTCTGAAACAGGATTTTGTGAGGTGACCACTGCCAGCAGCAGGGAAGCAGCAATCCCTGGGAAACTGAAGTGCAGAATCACTGTATACTTGGGAAGATAACTGACGATTACTGCTTCTTTGTATGGCTATTTCCTGCAGTAAAATAAGAGCAGCTATGTGGTAGCACAGGCAGGCAGTCCAGTTTATTTAGGGCAAAGTCAAAACCAGGACACAATGGCTCTTTCACAGTCTACATCCCCACTCAATTTTTTACTTGGAATTTACAAAGGCCTCAGGTTTGTGCTGACTCAAGAGTCATTTTCTTTACTCTCATTCACTTTAATTACCTTCTCCTCCTATCAGCTTTGCTGATTGCTCCAAAGTTTCCATTAAGTCTTTACTAATCTTCCACTTTAAGTAATAAAATGGGCAATTTTGGCTACTTTTGTTTTTTTCTTTTTAAGTCCTTGAAGTAAGTATTCTTGAAAGTTATACCTTAAAATGGTTTTCATTGGATATGTTTCTTATTTGCATTTGAAAAACGCGTGGTTAGTCTAGACAACACAGTGATAATAGTATTTAAACTATCTGGTAATTACCTTGAGGTAGATTTCTAATCAGTGTTACCTAATATTGGGCTTGCTCCTTCATTCATTACATTAACTTCTTGGACCATGTTATGAATTCTGGATCACTATGATATGGAATTCTGAAGTGGATGATGGGGGAACCTAGATGAGATTTTCAGTATTATTACCCTTGTCTTGCTAGGGGAATAGGGATGGCAGTGGTGTGTTCTAATTTTTGGACTTTTTAAATTTTGTTTACAGATGCTGTCCTCCCTTTCATTCCTGGGTGTCACGTCTTTGACATTATTATTTGACATTACTCATATTCTTTCTGTTGGAATATTTTAAAAGTTCAAGCAGATCTGGTTTGTAGAAGGACTGAAGTGTTTTTCTTCCCCTTCACAGCTTAGCAGTGAAGCCATGACTTCAAGCGCTCAGGGCACCTGGTTTGATCCCAATGCACAGTGAGAGCAGAATGTTAATGGGAGACCCAAATGGAGTCAATGGATGGGCTGAGTGTGAAGGGAGGGGAGGGAAGGACTGAGGAGTCAGTCACGCGTTAGTGTGAGGTAGAGCTTTTAATATCACTGCACTGGGAACATGGGTGATGCAGGAACAACTATACCACTGAAATGTCCCACCATGTCAAACTCAGGAAAGTTGTACCTTGCATTTCTGCCTCTAGGTAACCTGTGTGTAGGAGGAGGGCCCACTTGTTCATCCAGAAGCCACCAAACAGTAAGATTTTTTTTTTGTCTAGAATTCCTTTTCAAGCCCTCTCAGGTTTTGCATGGATTTAGTAGGTCATGTTGGTGTGCCAATCTGTAAGAGGAGGCCACTTGTTTGTCCCATCTGCCCAGAACCAAAATAACCACATAGAAACTGTATTAATTAAATCACTGCTTGGCCCATTAGCTCTAGTTTCTTATTGGCTAACTCTTACATCTTAATTTAACCCATCTCCATTAATTTAACCCATCACCATGTGGCTGTGGCATCCGTCTCAGACAAAGGATCCATGGCTTCTCCCTCCGCCTCTTCTTCCCAAAATACAGCCTTGCTTTCCCTGCCTAGTTCTGTTCTTCCCTGCCATAGGCTCAAAGCAGTTCTTTATTAACCAATGAAAGCAACACATAGACAGAAGGACCTACTATACCACCTATGTCTTATATACTTCACATAATCACATATAGCTGATGGGCAGGAAAGAGTAATGACTAGAATCACTGATGATTCTAAGAAGGAAAGATACATAGATCTACATGTTTGACTCTAAGGATATGCTTAACTTCTATTTTCTTGTAATTGTTTCTCATACATTATGTAATTTCCAAGTAACAAAAAGGTCACTGTTGTCTAGAAAAGACTGAGTCCTAAACCAGAAGCCTATGCTTTCTGTGGGATGATAAGGAGTTCATTTTGTAGAACATGCTCTTAAAGATATGTATTATAATTATCATGTGATAATGGAACAAAGCCAACCAACTCTTTCTGACTAATGCAATTTTTCTTATCAGGGACGAATTGCTAATGGTGTGTAGAGTTCATTATACTTGGTATTTTTGAACTTATATGATGGAAGTGGGAATGTAATCATTGCTGGGAGCACAGAGAATGTAGTGAGAATCTCTCTCTCTCTCTTTCTCTCTTTCTATCTATCTGTCTGTCTGTCTGTCTGTCTGTCTGTCTGTCTGTCTCATCAGTTTAAAGTAACGGAGGCTTAATTCATGCATATAGAAAACCTGCAAGGCTTTGATTGGAGTAAAAATCACTTGAGAGTGGACAGGTGGCTCATAAAACAGGTAGTGTTGACGACGTGAAATGTAAGAGTGTAGATGCCAAGATAAGAACTGTCCCAAAATTCAGGCTCCATTTTGATTTTGTACCAGGAATTAGAATTTAAAAGCATTACAAAAAGTCATCTTGTCTCTCGGGCAACTTTGAATTTTTACATGCTTGGATACATCTATTTGCATCCACCTAAAATGAATTTGGTATTCCACGATTCATTTTCTACTCTCTGGTAACACTTTCTAAATATTAAAGCTTTCTCCACCTTGATCTTTGCAGAATTATTAAAGTTTTTCACTCTTCGCTCTATGCCATTTTGGAGAACTGATTAAAATAAACTTTTCCATTTCCCTTTTAATTTCTTTCAGAAGCTTTTAGGGAAATCTCCCCTCCAAAACAGGACTTCTAAAGTTTTAATACTAGATCACATCTCAACTTGTCCCCAATACATGCTCATTATTGCTGGAACATAGAGAACATGGACTCATTTTTCAAATTTTTTCAAAACTAGGAGATGTATAAATTTTTGCTAGTTATTAAAGCTTGGGAGAAAAGGCAGACTGATAGATAATAACATCCCAGAATGTCATCAGTGTTAGAATATTGAAATAGGTCATAGTACTAGCATGGGTACATAGCAGTACCAATTGCTGTCGGTACAGTTGACATGATTTGGAAGTTTAATAATCTTCCAAATGTGGTGAATTTTTACTTCGTTTGTCACATTTTTACATTAAAGAAAATTGCATATTTTACATGCTTGGCTATTTTTATTAATCTTTCTGTCCTCACAGTTCTTTTTGTTAGATTTTCTAGCTTTGTGGAATCTAAGTGAACCTACTATGCTTATTTCTAATCCTCCCTCAAAGTCCGTCCCTAGAGTGTCTCTAGCATTTAATCTGGGACTCGGCACCATGAACCTATCAATTGGCTTCCCACTTTTCACCTTCTGCTTTATTTTTTGGAGTCAGAGCATATTAAGAATTTGTTCATAGGGCCACATTGGAAATAACTGCAAGAACCACCCACTACCACCCGGAAGTGTGTGATAGTGGCAGCTCACAGCTCTGACTTCCTGTTGCATGGGTCAAATTCCATCCAGCCCTGTTGTTTTAGAGATGCTCATTGTTAGTCACTGATAACTCCACTGTGGTACTGCATGTGGGGATTAGTAATGGTGCTGAGGATTAAACCCAGCAATTCCCCCTGAGCTGTGTGGAAGACTATTAGACACAGGGGTCACATATGTATATGCTTCATTCGTGTTAGCTAGAAGCAAGCAGAACTGGGAAAGGACTCCCTCTTGTAGTTTGTCTTCGAAAGAAACAGCTATTTCCTTCCCGTGTTTTCAGCATTCTGTAGCCCTATGGTCAGTATTTGGTGTGGGAGACTATGAGCAAAGGTGATAGGTGGGGCTGAATTGTGGGAAAATGGAAGTTGATGCTGTGATTCAGAAAACCCAGGGACCAATGGATATCAAGGTGGAGAGTTCGGTTGTCCTGGAGGATGACAATGATATATAAGATGAGTTCAAAGTAAATGTGACTGAAGAACCTGGCATGCTTTGACAGTGATGACAGTGCTGATCTGCATCATGTCATGTTACAGAAAAGAAGGTCAACTTGATCACCACCAAAAAGCCATGTGTGCATGTTGATTGTGGGCTCTTGTTCTGATGAAGGCAGTTTTATAACAGAGCTCATCAGCCCTCTGAGAGCAGTTCTATTGGAAAGCATAGATTCCAAAGTGAGTTGGAAAGCTGGGCATTTACCTAATTTCTTCTCAGAGTTTCTCTAGATATTGTTGAACAGTAACCTTTGTTTTAGCTTCATTGAAGCCTGTGGGATCCCCACTTAGCAGATTTCTCTGTTGCTTTTATTTGACAGGCAACATAGTAAGCTCCTTCTTACTTATTTCCCCCATTCTAGAAGACTTGCTTTTGTTCTGTGAACTCAGGTTTATTCCCCTCTCATGTTTAAAGGTTGAAATTTTAACAGCCAAGGATGCAATGTTAAGAGGTAAGATCTTTGGAAAGGTGATTTGGTTATGAATGTAATGAATGGGATGATATGGTTTGAGCTCGTGAGCCTGCCAATCTTGTGAGATAATGGCATGATGGCTTAGTCAATGATCAGGATTATGGTCCCCCACAGAAACAACATGTGTCAGTTATGGTTGCTGAACTTCTGTTGTTAATAAGACATTCTGTTTATGCTATTTTGTCATAGCAGCAACTAAGTATAATGGACTAAGGGAGTGTGTTTCTATGAAGACAGTTGTGTGTAACATAGGGTAATCAAGCAGTTGCATGTTTCTCAATCCATGTGGACTTGGAATTCTTCAATAATCAACTGTTTGCCCTACTTTGTCTAGCTTAGGACATGATGCTTAGCAGGTAGATTCCTAGTAAAATTGGGTGCACTGCAATTACGTTGACAAAGCCATAACCCAAGAAGACATCAGAACTTTCAGGACAGCAATGAGTGAAACAAGCCTCAAGTGCTTCCTTCCACATATATACTTTGTAGTCTGCATTTAGTCTAGTTTGTATACTTGAGGAAATCAGACCACTGTTACTACATTTGCCTTCAGATCAGCGTGTCTTCTCAGTAGCTAGTTGCCTAATACAGTGCCTAGTACCTAGTGAAGGTCGCATCCACTGAACTACAATAACCATTTTGCATAGTTATTTACTCCATAATTTTCATTTGAGATAAAGGAGATTTGATATTATTTTTACTTTCCCCAAAATATAAAATCTCCCTTAATTCCCCTGAGAATGTAGCATTAGTTGAAATAATAGGGCCTGTAGTGTTTCATTTTTTTTTTGTTTTGCATAAGATTTTTTTCTTTCTTTTCTTGAATACACATTTTGAATCAGTTTCAGAAACTCAGTTTTGGAACCTCTGAGCCATGCCATTAACAGAGTCATTTAGCAGTATGAAAATGCTTTTTGAGAGAGAGAGATCTAGGGTTTTCAGAGGAAATAATTTCCCTTCTCACCAGTGTCTGGAACTTTGGAAAGTGTCTTTTTACCTCCTGAAGTCAGCAATAGCAGCAGTGGCTTCTGTATCTATGCTGAATGCAGCCTTCCATGGCGGCTTAAAAAGCTGGCCCTGGCATCCTTGAACATCCTGTTAATTAAGAATCCACAGCCCTGTTTCTCTTTGCTTCTCCTCCACGGCGTGTGCTGTCTGGCGCTGCTCCTCTTCCTTAGTAACAGAAACTGAAATTAGAATTCCAAGTGGAGGCGTTATTCCCCAGAGGAGGCTGCGAACAACACACTTTTTTGAACTTGCTCGCTTTTAGCATCTATCTGTCAGTGGTGTCTCAGTCTCCCTTGTTAAAATGTGGGTATTTCACCATTCTGTCATTCACTGAGAGAGACTGCACACCCCTCAGTCGTTCCTTTGTAACAGGAGGCAAGTGTAACAGAACTCCTCGTGGTTAATAGCCCTCACTCCCTGATTTCACAAACACAGATAAGCAGCTTTCTCACATAGCCCGTTGGAAATGATTTAGGCTACTAATATACATCTCACTGGGTTAATAAGGCTATTGAATGAGATAGAATATTTTAATTGACTTTCAATATTACTGACAAGTAACAGTCAGTTAACAAAGTTAAGCTATTATTATGATTAATATTTTAGAATGAGTATACATATAGAATAAATAAACAAAATAGTTGCTGATTATTTCAGCAAGTTTTTAGAAGGTTTCAGAAAGGAATAATAAGCTTGTTACAAATCAAGCCCAAGGTTAGAGTTGTCAAAGATGAAGTGCAATTAATTATTTTATCCGTTTCTCTTACATGAATTTATTTAGATATATCTTGAATAGAGAGATGTTCATTGACAACAGTCCCTGTGAATGAATGCATGAATCCCAAAGGAGTGTGATGTTAGGATGCTGCCTCACTCCTTCCCAAGTTGTAGTACCTTTCTGATCTGGCTTGAACCCAAGTAGGACTGATCCTGACAGCAGATATCGGGGTGTGAGGGGTTCCCATTCTTGACCTAGTCAGTGCTAGCATAAGTTAATACATATGTAAACTGACTGTGTAAATTTAAGGTTAGATATCACACATGCCTCAGCTGATCATATGTTGAAGAGCGTTAACCTTTTCTTTGTATACTTCCGATTCAATGTGCAGTTGAAGTGACCATTGTCTCTATTTTTTCAACTTTCTATTGATTATTTGTGGCTTTTACTTCATGCATCCCGATTCCACTTCTCTCCCTATCCCCTCAATTAATTTTGCCATCTACCTTTGCAAACTCATCCCACCAAAATTTAAAAGTTAAACAGAAAAAAAAAACAACAAAAAAAACAAAACAAAGTAGACAAATAAACAAAGCAAGTAAAATATATTTAAGCATGGAAGCTACAGTGTGGCCCAGTGAGTCACAGAGAATACTCTTTAGTTCATACATCTTTACTTGGACGTGCTCATTGAAATAAGTCATTCGTGTGGTTTGAGGCTTCTGGTTTCTGCTATACCCTTGATACTGGGCCCTCACTGGGACTCCTCTTGGATATCCTGTAGTTGCTTTGTGTCATGGAGATCCTGTAGCTTTGGATCTGTAGTTTCAGTCCTTCATATGCTCCAGCAGTTCATAGATGAGGTGGGTGTTGGGGTACACTACCTCGTAGTCCTGGTTCTGGGCCCGGGTGGTAGCTAAGTTGGTCAGTCTGCCAATTTTCCCTCACTATCGCCACCCAGGAGACCTTGTCAGCATTGCCTTGACTTGCTCACAAAATGTATCAGACAGCAAAGAGTTTTTCTGTTCTCACACCCATGGATCCAGATCATCTGAACTCACACCACCACGGCTAGGTCTAGTGGCCAGGTGAGGTACAGGGTCCACTCTCTGAATTGCTGTTCTTGATAAGGCACAGGGCCAGCTCTTCTATTCTCATGCCCCTGAGGTCAGCTCTTCTGCTTACAGCAGGTGGCAAGGGGTTGGAGCAAGAGGGCATATTTCCTTACCCTTGCTATCCCATGGAATATGAGGATGGGGGTAGGAGCAGATTTCCTGCTTTCATGCCCACAGGTCCACTCACCTGTACCCCCACCAACAGGGTCAGCTCTATTGTGCTGCCCAGGTAAGGTGCAGGACCTGCTCTCCCAAGTGCTACAATTGGTCAGGGTCAGGGCCAATTCTTCTAAGTGTTGCAGTGGTGATGGACAGAACCAATTCTATGCAACCCTATACTCATTGTTTTGGTAGTAACATGGACATCAACACAGATGGTGACTGTAGCAGGGCCATAGATCCAGACATGGCCCCTGGCAGCAGCACAGGCCTGGTCAACATCATGGCCCTGGGTGGCAGTGCAGACTACCAGATCTGCATGGTCCTGACAAAAGCTCAACCCTGGAAAACTAACATGGCCCTAGGTGGTTCCTCTGGTCCTTGACCTTAGTGGTACTATGGAGCATGGACATCAATCCAGACCTTAGCTCTGATTGGACCATGGACCCAGACATGGTTCTTGGCAGCATCCTAGACTTAGATGTCACCGTGGTCTTGGTGGAAATTCAAGTCATTTAGATCAGCATGAAATAAACATCACCATGGCCCTTGAACCCCATCTGGCCCCATATTTGGGCCTAGATCCTGAGCATCAGTACTGCCTTTTATGGCAACAGGAGCCTCAAACATTAGTGCAGATTCTGTCTATGGTTGGATCACGGATATAGATGCGTTCCTTGACAACAGTCCAGGCCCAGATGTCATTGTGTCCCTACTTCTCATTATGGATCAACCAGATTGGCATGGCCCAAGTGGTGGTATGGTCTCCAAATGCCAACATATTCCCAGGTGGCAGCCCAGATAGCCACTAAGTCTTAGATGTAAACAGGAGCTATGGATATCAACAGAGACCCTGGCTGCTGTACAGCCACAGACCCAGACATGGTCTATGACCATAGTTCAGACCAGATGACACCATGTCCCCGGGTGGCAGCACTGGCAACTTAGGTCTATATGGTCCAGCGGCAGCTTGACCCTCTAAGACCAACATGTTCTCATCTTTCAGCCAGAACTATGAGCCTCTGCATGGCCCTCAGGGCAACAGGAGCCATGGATGTCAATAAAGAGCCCAGCCACCTCAGGGTCATGGACCCAGACATGGTCCCCAGTAGCATTCTGGGCCAGATGACATGATGGTCCTGGGCAGTAGTGCAAGAATCCCTGATCAGCATGGTGCCTTTGGGGGCACATCCCTTGGACATCTGTTTAGTCACAGGTAGTGGCACAGATTCCTCATGGTGTTCACAGGGCCCTCAGTGGTAACAGGAGCCATGGACATCACCAGAGACCCCTCACAACTGCATCAAGATCACAGACTGAATACTTTGGCAGTATTCCAGGCCCGGATCTCACCATGGCTATTGGTGGCAAGCCAGGCATCTACTTTAGTACGTTCCTCAAAGCACTCAGCTTTTCAGATCTGCTTCTTTCCCCAGCACATTAATCTTTCTGCCTCTCTCTCGCCCCCCCTCCCATGTACTCACTCACCATACTGGTGCCCAAATGCATGCCAGGCATCAGAGGCACTGGGTGGCCTCATAGATGAAACTCTTTCTGTCCCAGGACTAGAAGCCTGGGGAGGGGCTGTGCTTGTGTCTTTCTGAGTCTGCCAGACCTAGAAATGCCCAATGGTTCCTGGGTGAAATTCTTACCTCCTGGACACCTAAGCTTGTCCTCTGGAGTCCTATGTAAATGTATAGACATTATATGTGTGTGTATGGCATGCATGCATGTAAAAGTTAGGTGACATCTTAAAGGAACCGTTTCACTGGCTCAATAACTGCTTATGAAGAAATTATCTCACCATTTTTCTTAATTTTGTGTTAAAAGAGCTAGGGCTACTTTCTTTTCAGAAACAGATTAGCACTCAGATAGGAGAGACCTTGTTAGGCTGCAGTATTCTTTCAGCAAATGTGGCAAAACTGGTTTATAAAGTTGCTAATTATTTTGCCGTTTTCCATTGCTGGAAAAGTTTGAAGATGTGTCCAAATCTACATTCATTCCAGTAATAGAATCTTTGCCAAAACTAACTCTAAAATGCAAAGCTTATCAGGGTTTATGGAAGAGGATTATTTAAATTTACTTTTAGCAATCTGCCTTTAGTTTTTTTCTTGCCACCTTGAACTTGCTAAGGCAAACACATAATTCCTACAGATATATTTGCAACTTAGTGTGAAACTGTAGGTTAAAAAATTGATGATAGTCCTCAGTTTCTCACTTGTCTGGAGTCGTAAGTCACAAGCAATGCCACACCAGTTGGGAATTATGATTAATAAGATGCGATTTATTTAAAGGGGGAAACTTACAGATCACAGCCCTCTGCACAACCAGGAAGCAAGTCTAGTCGCCAGCGGAGCAGGGAGAGAGAGCGGGGAGAGGGAAGTCGCTGCTTTT
>NC_022009.1:3505795-3518271 GCF_000317375.1 Microtus ochrogaster | reverse complement strand
TTTTTTAAAGGGAGAGAGAGACCATGCCCCAATGGGCTGGTATCTCAGCAGCTATAGGCTGGAGGAGCGGGAGGACCTCCCGCAACACTTGTCTTAACTCTGGGTTTTGTGTTAAAAAGGAAGACAACAGGGTTAGGGATATCGCACAAAATGCAGAGTTGCATGTGATTATTGCTTTTTTACATTTGAGAAATTTAAACACAAATATGGTTATAGTCATACTCTTTTCGTTCATTCCTGGATGCCCATACTTATGCAGAAACTGTATTATTTAAAACACATATTGGCCAATAGTTTAAGCATATTGCTAGCTAGCTCTTTTATCTTAAATTATCCTATTTCTATTAATCTCTCTTTCACCACAGGGTTGTGGCCTACCGATAAATTTCCACCTACCATCCAGCATCTGTCTCCTGTGGCAGCTACATGGCTTCTTTTCTTTATTTTGCCTACTCTCTCTCTCTCTCTCTCTCTCTCTCTCTCTATATATATATATATATATATATATATATATATGCACAAGCCTGGCTATATTCTGTTATGACATTGGCCAAAAGCAATTTCTTTATTAACCAATGGAAATAAAATATATTCATAGCATACATAGGAGAATCCCACATCACCTTCTCTTTTCTGTTTAATTAAAAATAAGCCATTAACTTTAATGTAACAAGATTATATACAACAAAACAGTTACCAAGTAAGGATTATAGTTACAATATTTATATCTACTTTATCTTTTATCATAACTAAGGAAAACTATAATTATAATTATCTATTCTTCAACTCCATCAAAGATTCTAGAAGGATATAGTATTACCTAAGTGAACAGGAAGTGCATTGTAAACTGATGTAGGAGGGTCATCTGTATTACTTTCATTGGTTAATAAAGAAACTGCCTTGGCCTTTTGATAGGACAGCAGCTTAGATAGGTGGAGTAGACCAAACAGAATGCTGGGAGAAAGAAAGCAGAGTCAGGCAGATGCCATGATTCTTTAAACCAAGACAGACTTAGGTTAGGATCTTTCCCGGTAAGCCACCACCTTGTGGTGCTACACAGATTATTAGAAATGGGTTAATCAAGATGTGAGAATTAGCCAATAAGAGACTAGAACTAATGGGCCAGGTAGTGTTTAAATGAACACAGTTTCCATGTAATTATTTCTGGTGAAAACTAGCTGGGCAGCCAGGTGCTGGAATGCAGCCTGCTGCTCCTTCTACAGTAAGCAACTTCCAAAACTCTAGAATTGACAGACATCTTGCTACCTGGACAGTCACCCAAAGTTCTTCTGTGTCACTGGGGCATCCATCTTCAGCCTTCAGGCCCATAGTATCCAGCAGGTTTCCTATGAAACAGGAAATTTCAAAGATAATTCCACCTATATTAGCAGTTTGTCTGTCACTTTTTTTTCTGTGTCCTGCAGGATATCTGACAGACTCTTACATCAAGCAGGAACACCAAAGGACTGTCTCAGCTTTCGACAAGTTCAGCAGTCATTTTTCTGTGGGTCCTGCATGTCCAGTTCATACAGTATTATATCAATCAGTCTAGAAAAGAGCACTTTCCTGCTCAAATGGCTAACAAACTCCATAAGGATTCTTTTTGATGCCCATCTTTCTCTTGAAGTAGATTATTGCTTCCAGGAGCAGATGTGACTATCTATTAACCTGTATTTCTTAATTATACATTACATTTTTAAATGAGCTACACAAACACAATACCTTAATAGAGAGCAGAAATATACATAAAACAAAATTGACTTTAAATTTGTATCAATAGACCAAGATCCATACCATTGCAAACTATTGATTGCTATATCATATCCCCCTTTAAATGTAAACAAATATTTATAAATAATTATTTAGGGAATATGGGCATAGTTCTCTCCAAACTACTTCCTGCTTTTTATTGGGTGAAGTATTTTCTTTCAGGGGGTGTTCATGGAGACCTTTCAGGGATCTTGGTCCATCAAACAAAATTATTCTAGAACAAATCCACAGGTTTTCATCTCTGTGGAAACAAAAGCAGAACCTCTTTTCCAAAGCAGCATATCCTTAGGCCCAAATTTTGAAGTCAAGGTACCTTTAAAGTATATACATTGGTTTGTCTTAGCAGCCTGTACACTGAAATGTTTCTCTGTACTTAGTTCATTCACAGTCAAAAAATTCAAAGAAAACACAATAATATACATATCCAGATTTTCTGTGTATTTTTCATCTTTACATGATTTATTTTTCTTACTCTATTACTTTTTCTATAAGTTTAATATTTATTTTATTATATTTACTCCTTTAACACATGACTGTCTGTACTATTTTATATTACTTACTAGTTTTCCCCTCCAGGTCTCATGTCAACCTCAACACCTCCTGCTCCTAACTTCATATTGTTTTTATTTTTATTTGATAATTCACCGAATGTAAGCAGTCCTGTCTGTAAGTGGCATGGGTGTGAGGCCATCTACTGTAGGGTAGGAAATCTATCAGTGGCCATACCTTCAAAGAATGATGATTTTTTTCTCCTTCCCCAGCTGTTTCCTTTCTTTCAAACATTTCTATTATGCTAAAATACCATGGCCAAGGCAATTTATAGAAGAACATTTCTTTGGGGCTAACAGTTTCAGAGTCTACGACCATCATGCCAGGGAATAGGCAAGTAGGCAAGCATAGGTAAATTTCCAAGCTATCTTAGACAAGCTGTCATAAAACATTTGAAGAACATTAAACTTTCCTTGATTTGTTTGTTGATTTCAGTCAAGAATTTGTTGTAAGGAGGCTGCTTGTTTATTTCCCAGCAGTCCAGCAGCTCAGAACCAAAATAAATACACAGAAATTTTATTTATTAAATCGGTGCTTGGCCTATTACCTCTAACTTCTTATTGAATAGCTCTTGTATATTAATTTAACTCATTTCTATTATTAATCTGTGCCTTGCCATTTTGCTGTGGCTTACCGGGTAAAGTTCCAGTGTCTGTCTCCAGCAGGGCTACATGGGCTACATGGCTTCTCACACTTGGCCTTCTTCCTCCCAGCATTCAATTTAGTTTTCCCTGCCTACCTCTGTTCAGCCCTGCTCTGCAGTCTCTGTAGTCTCTTTATTAACCAATGGTATTCACAGAATACAGAGGGGAATCCCACATCAAGAATTACGGGTATTCCATCCCCCGAGTGCTTAGGGATCTGAAAAGAAGAGGCAGGAAGAATGTAAGAGCCAGAGATGGCAGATTACACCAAACAAACAGCATCTCCATAATACTATACATAAAAATGCAACAGAGATTGTGACAGTATTCACAGGACCTGGAGAGGTACTAATGAGACAAAATCCCAGAATGGAGAAAAGGAAGTGGACACAAAGTACTACCCCTAACAAGAAGCCATTTGTAGTTGATGCCTACTGGGAAAGGGAAATCAGGTTTGGTTTTTGTTTGTTTGTTTGTTTTTAGTTTTCCTCAATGGAATAGCACTGCATAAAGCAATCATATTCTAGGGCAGGCCTCATGCCCAGGAGTAGATGATCAACATAAAATGGACCCCATGATTTTGTGTGTGCCTTTTGGTTTGGTATATTTTTAAAAATCTTATTGGATATTTTTGTTGTTGTTGTTGCTACTCATTTATTTTGGACTTAATATTTTATGCTTTCTTTTTCTCTTGAGAGGACAGAGAGGAACATGAACTTGGCTGGTTTGGGAGGTGGGGAGTACCTGGGAGGAGTTGGGGAAGAGAAGCAAATATTATCAAAACATATTATATGAAAAAGATTTTGAATAATAGGAGAAATTAAAAAAAATAACTGGTTTTTCATGATACTATGGATTCATTTCCTAGTCTCCATACATAGCTGGTAGTTTCTGTAAATATAGCTCAATGGTAGAATGATTTACTGCAAAGGCTTTTGGAGGTGGTGGGATGTTAGACGTATTCTCAACACGCATTGGATAAAGGCATTTGAACAATAACAGAATCAAGGAGGACTTCAAAAATGTTGATAAAGAAAGTAGAAGGGAATAACTACTCTGTGGAAGGAGAAGGCTGAAATCAGTGGAACTTTTATTTAAAAAAATCTTGAGTATTAGAAATGTTAGTTTAATTTGGGAAGATGGTGCAGTGGGTAAGAGTGTTGTTATACAAACGTTTTACTTAAATTTGAATCCCCAACACCCACATAAATCCTTGGGCATTGCTGTGCACACAGCTGTAATCTGAGGGCTTTGGGCAGCCCACCTAGCTCTAAGTTCAGTGAGAGACCCTGTCTCAAAGAAGTAAGGAGCAGGAAAAAATAACTTTATTAAAACAGAAGCAAGATGCCATGAACAATCACAGCAGGGCACTGTTTTGAGAGTCCAAAGGGGGGCAGGAAGTGATATTTAACTATGAAGTTTGGTGCCAGGGGTATGGTAGGTACTTGATAAATATTAAATGAATCATCTGGGCTAAAAAATCTAGGATAAGGATATGTCCACATTCATGGAAGAATATGAGAACACCGGGGTTGGCAGGCGGCTGGATAGAAGTTACAAAGGGGAAAACATGGCATGAGGGAGGTCTGGAGAGAGATTCTGTTTTAAACAAGGGGAGTCACAGTTTATCAAGTCCTACCTACATTTTCTGTTAGGCACACCAAGAGGCATCTTGAGAAAGCTGAAAACATATCTTGGAGGATTCAAGGCACTATAGTTTATGGTATGAGGAAAAATGGATTACATTTTTTTTTTTAACCTTAAGTTTTCAGGCGATGGCTATAGAAATAGTTTCTGGAGAAATATCTAACTCAACTTACTCTGAGTATCTGAAAGATTACTTGAAAAAGGCTTCTAGCATTCTCTGTAGGTGCATTGTGTGAAAATTCAAGTCCATGGAATGAAAAGAGATCTTTTTTATGCCTATATAATTTGCAGGTTTGGAACGTTTTGATTCCCGTGATTCACTGAGCTATGGCTAATGTTATACAGGGTTTCCTGTGTTTGCCGGGACCAAAAAGATTGTAGGATTACTGTAATTGAAAAGTGAGCTAATAATGGAATATACTAAGCAATAATACCAAGATGGATTTAAATATTTCTTGTTTCCCATTTCTAATTATACAGTTGTCATTTCTGCTTAATTTTAGAATGCCCATGGCATCATTTAACAGTGGGTTTAATTTTCCTACTATCATACTCTGAGGATAAAGATTAAAGGTTTCTGTTTATATTTTCTCAGAACTTCCTTATTTTCATTAAGTTTCATTTTAAGTGTACAAAATGGTGATTTTTATTTTTAACTTTAAGAGTAAGCAAATGAATTGAACATTAAACTCAACACTATTAGAAACATATATATATATAAATATACATATATATGTATATTGTCCTATTTTTAAATAGGAGAAGAATTTTAAATATGTGGGGAGTCACACCTTTTTAATGAAATAAATTTATATTTTAAGATATGTTTGAATTTAGCTTTTAGCAATGTATGCTTTGCAAAAATGATTGTATTAAAATTCCACTCTTTCTTGTCAATGTATTGCTTGTTTGTCTTTATTATTACTGTATGACTATCAGTATTTAACTAATGGCTTATTTTGGCTTTATCCTCTCAATGTCCTGAAACTTTCAGAATACCCAGTACACCGGTTCCATATAATGACACTGCCTCATTAGTTTGATGCACTTGAGCCTATATATTAATAAGGAGAGTCACAGAAAAAAAAAGTACTTTCTGGTATGTTTCCCTGATGCTCCCTTTAGAAGTAAGAACATTTGCCACTAGTGGATGTGGCAGCTCAAATGTAACCAGAGGAAGAGCTCCGAAGAAGGCACAGATGGTCTCATTGCCCTCCAGAGGGACACTTGTCTGCTTCAGTGACGCTTTCTCCCTGGTTTATCTACCTGTTTCCACAGCATAAAGATTCATTTTTTAGGTAACACTTCCATAGTCATAATTAATGTCAAGGCTGTGATTTCTTAGCGTGGGCAGACGAGGAGTTACTCAGCTAAAAATAGGCCTGTGCAATTTCCACATAACCTTGCCCCCCTTTCAATTAAGAGATAGTCCTGCAATTTGTGGCAGCATGCAGGTGTGTTGTTTACCTACATTCTTACTTCAGCCATTGTAATGTGTTATGAATTGTGGGGTTTTTATTTATTTTTATTTTTCTGCTAGACAGGGGGTATGGACTCTCAGACAAATCCTAAATTGGATTTTCTGGACCATAACTGACATTGATGGTTTTGTCTGTACAACGGTTTTCTTTTTCCATGGTGGAAGCTTTCATTTGTTAGAAAACCATGTCAAAAGATGAGTAGGGATTCATGCTAGTGTATCTGAAAAGTAATGTCTGTTCAACTCCACTGAGAAACCTTCTGAACACTCCTATGTAGATTTGCAGCCCCCAGGAAAGCAGCAATTTTAAGCTGACAGGCAAAGATGCTGATTTTTTTCAAAAGTTTCAACAGCTAGGAAGGGGATGGAACTCTATTGGAGTCAGTGTCCTTACTTGTCAGTAGGTTTGCTTTCTCTCATTTTTAGAATGTTAACTTTACTATTGCAGTAGAACAGCAAGCAGCTAAAAGCCTTAGATATACCAACTACAAACAGCATGGTACAATCCTTTAATAAAAGCAGTACACTGGGAGATGGCAAACCAATAAAATTTAATTCATTCCTAAAATTTTAATGAGATTTTTAAAGCACTGAAATACAATAAAGTTGACAAGGAAGAAATATCTGTCTGTCAAGAAACAATATGATGCTGTTTTATTTTTCTTATAATAATTTCCTGATGTTGAAGGGTAACGGATACAGAGGAAGTGAAAGAGCTACAGTAGTCATGAAATATCTGTGTCCACCAAAGGAGCCACTGTCACCCAATGACAAAGTAAAGCTACGTTTGTAGGATCCTCTAACTGAATGCTTCCCAGACTACCTGATTAGGAAGTTCACCTGCTCCTGCTCAGTTTACCAGGAACCTTGCAGGCGGCTCTGTAGAACCTCTCTTCTGAGACTCGGTCTTGCATGTATTTGGTGCTTAAGTAATGTGAAAAGCGTCATTCAACTGTAAGAAGCAGTATGATTTCAGAGAAGATGCCGTGGCTGTTTTGTATTCTGTATATTCTTCATAAGTCTAAATATCTTTATTTGTAGATGATTACAATTTTATATTCAATGGACTCTAAAAAATCCACCTGGAAACTCTCTACAGCTGATAAGTACTTTCAGCAAAGTAGCAGGCTATAAACTTGTGCACAAAAGTCAGATGCCTTCCTATATACAAGTGACAAACGGACTGAGAGATAAACCAGTGAAACAATAATCCCTTTCACAATAACTTCAAAAAATTTCTTGGGGTAACTAACCAGGCAAACAAAGAGCTTATATGATAAAAACCTTTAGACATAATGGAAGAAGATAAAAGATGATAAGATCTCCCATGCTCATAGATTGCTAGGATTACTATAGTCAAAATGGCCATCCTACCAAAGTCTGTGAATATTTCAGTTTACCACTAAAGAAAAACTAAATGACAAAAATGAGATTTTACATCTTTTTTTTTTTTCATATGACAAGCTTAAATGATCTTCAAAATGTTGAATTGTTGGAGCCCATTCTGACAGAAATCAGCTGGGGGTACCCTGGGAGGGGGTGCTGAGGCTGAGGAATTTTAGATTTAAGAGAAATGAAGACAGAGTCAGGTGGTGGTGGCACACTCTCTTAATCCCAGTACTCGGGAGGCAGAGAGACGTGGATCTCTGTGAGTTCGAGGCCAGCCTAGTCTTCAAGAGCTAGTTCCAGAAGCCAGGCTCCAAAGAAATCCTGGAGAGAGAGAGAGAGAGAGAGAGAGAGAGAGAGAGAGAGAGAGAGAGAGAGAGAGAGAGAGAGAAAAGACAGAAACATAGAATAGATCTAGAGGACTGAAGGTTAATACCAAACAGCTCCGAGTTTATTTCTCACCCAGCATATATATTAATTACAGGCAAAAGGCAGAAGAAAGCAGTGCATAGCTAGCCACCTCGCTGCACTGTGCTTGGGAGAAAGCTCAAGCAGGTGCATTATCTCATTCAGCTAAGCACTAAGGAAGAGTGCCTTGGGCTGGCATACACCAACCCAATTCTTAATAGTGTTTTTTCATCTGAGCAAAATTGCTTTTTCTTCTGGGCTTGTTCAGAACTTTCTCACAGCCCTCAAGGATGCAGGCAGAGCAGGCAAATGACTTCTTCAAGTCAGTAATGACGCCACATGGAAACTGAGTCATATGTGGGTTCCCACATAGAATAAATGAACAAACTCATTCCTTTAGACTTATTGCCTCTGAAATGGCAAATGAAGGATTTTCATTTATTTTTATAATACTAACACTACTGTTACTGCTACTTCTAATTATTATCATCATCATCATTATTTGTGTGTGTGTGTGTGTGTGTGTGTGTGTGTGTGCGCGCGCGCGTGTGTACAGCACTCCTGGAGCTCAGAGGACAACCTGGTGGAGTTGATTCTCTCCTTTCACCCTTACTTGAGAGCTGGGGATCAAATTCGCGCCATTGTTTGCAAGGCTCATGCTTTTACTCACTGAGTCATTTCACTGTCCCAAACAAAGGCTTAAGAAGTAGGATTTAGAAACAGAATGTTCCTCATTAGTATAGTGGTGGAAAAAAATTAAAAAAAAGAAAGAAACAGGATGTATAGCATTTAAACAAAAGGAAGGATCAGACACTCTTTAAACCAATGGATACTGGTTTATAAATCTCAAAGATATATTGAATTTGGCCCCCAGTTAAAAACCAACTGTACTTCATTGTGTAAATGTACTACATTTTCCTTATCCATTCTTTGGTCGAAGGGCATTTAGGTTGTTTCCAGGTTCTGGCTATGACAAACAATGCTGCTATGAACATAATTGAGCACATGTCCTTGTGGCATGGCTTAGCATCCTTCAGATATATACCAAAAAGTGGTATTACAGGGTCTTGAGGAAGGTTGTGTCCTACATTTCTGAGAAATCACCACACTGACATCCAAAGGGGCTGTACCAGCTTGCATTCCTACCAGCAATGCAGGAGTGTTCCCTCTATCCCACAACCTCTCCAGCATAAGTTGTCATCAGTGTTTTTGATCTTGGCCATTCTTACAGGTATAAGGTGGAATCTCAGAGTTGTTTTGATTTGCATTTTTCTGATGACTAAGGATGTTGAACATTTCCTTAACTTTTTGGTCATTTTAGATTCCAGAAAAAAAATAATGACATCTTGAATTTTGCAGGAAATTGAATGGAGCTAGAAAACATCATTTTGAGTGAGGTAACCCAGGCACAGAAAGACAATTATCACATGTACTCACTCATAAGTGGTTTTTAAACATAAAGCAAAGAAAACCAGCCCACAAATCACAATCCCAAAGAATTTAGACAACAATGGGGACACTGAGAGAGACTTACATAGATCTAATCTACATGGGAAGTAGAAAAACACAAGATCTCCTGAGTAAATTGGGAGCATGGGGACCTCGGGGGAGGGTTGAAGAGGAGGGGAGTGGCAGGGAGAAGATCAGATAAAAATGTAGAGCTCGATAAAAATCAATTAAAAAAAAGCAGCTGTAAAACTAGTAATTGGCATTCAGAGAGATAAGAAACACCCACAGTAAATAGACCTGTGAAACCTGCACATTATTTAACCAAACTGGTTCTAAGAAAGTAGTTCTTTGTCTCCCATCACAGTGTATAAGGGCACTTTGTCCGGGGCCTGTCCTCTTACTGTCATTAATATTGGAGAGACCCGTGCACTACGGAAATGTGAGAAAATATTGAAGGGTAGTCCAGATGGCTGTGGGGACCACGGGAGGAGGGGATTACTCTTTAAGGATAATAAAGACGGTGAAGGAATGGTGAAGGAAAAGAGATCCCGTCAGTTAGCAAAATGAAAAAAAAATTAAATCAAGGGAAGTAATTAAAGAACCTGGGAGGAAAAATAAAAAGAAGTTGAGGTTGTTTTTAGAGAGGCTATTTGAGACTTTCCCCATGACCACATTTAGAGAAGGTTGTCTTATATTTAATTTGTCTATATGAACAAATGTTTAAGAGTTTTTATTTTGGGGATTATAATTATATCTTTTCTCTCTCTAAACCCTTCCATATACTCTTCCTTGCTCTCTTTCAAACTTTTGGCCTCTTTTCATTTATTGTTATCATATTTTTATATGTACATGTGTATGGATATACATACATTTCTAAATAACAAATTAGTTTGAGGGAGAAAGGAATTATTCTGGCTCATATTTCAAATGTACAGTATATCGTAGTGATGAATCTCAGGTGGCAGGAACTTAACTAAGGATGAGACCAATGAATGCTTTCTGATGTTCAGTTTCATTTATTCTTTTAAAGAGTTCAGAATCTGCTTTTAAAGAGTTCAGCATCTGGGCCAGGGAATTGTGCCACTTCAAGTGGACAGGTCTTCTCACTCCAATTATTACTTACACTCAAGGTAATCCCATCCTAGCACATTCCCAGAGTCTCCCAAGTAACACTCCACTCCTTCAAGTTGACAACAACTAACTATCACATTATATTTTGTGTATGGCAATTAAAAATGAAGAAAGGGAATACTCTGATTAAATGCAGTTTAAATCACACTTATAATATGTAAGATCAACTAAATAGTTTCATTTTGTTATGAACATTCTTAAGAGGGTCATAATGAAATGTGTTTGATTAGTGATTTGTAATATTTTAACTTTTGTTGCTTTTCAATAGTTAAAGTGAGTTAAAGAAATGAAATTGGACAGAAAGACTTGTGCAGTTAGTGAGAGTTTTCTTACTGGGGTGGGAGTGGGGTGTAACATACTGAGTATTTCCTTTGGTAGTGTGTGTACAACATACACAACTTTTCATCACTGTTCAATCACACAGAGATGCTCCTTTGACCAGCAAGTATGTTCTTGCAATCAGATAACTTTATTTTGAAAATAATACAATACTTCTTCTTGACAAATACATGGCACAGTCTGTAGTGTATAGAACTTCTAGTTACTGTTTCTTGTGTAGTCAACTTGGTCAAAAAAAGTGTACATTGATATTTAAATCCATTTTTCTATAGCTTCCAAAATCTAGTAACTTGTGTTTGAATCATATAAGTTGACTTTCTTGGTAAGGAATTTCATGCAGTTTTGATCAAAACTTAGTTCTGAAGTCTCTAAGTTATGAGCTGTGATGTTATTTCTGTAAAGTCTTCCTCATCTACTTTCCCTCTAATTTGTCTGTTGATAAGGAATTGAATAAAGTTACAAGAATTGGGTATTATGCATGCTCCTCTACAGATTTTCTTAGTAAACCAAACTTGTTAGTAAGAGTAACTGATTGAAATTGATACACCATTAAGGAAGAGATTATAAATTATTTTAGTAATTGTGAAAGTTTGAAACAATATCTCTTTTTATCTTTTAAAAATATATTTTTAAAAAGAAAATAAAAGTATAGAAAATGGAAATATCATGACCAGCTTCAGGAATCCTGTTTTGTATTCTATGATATTCAGGATGAGACAGTCATGCGATGTCATTTTTTTCTATAAGAAGTGTAACTGGGTTAAAATTATTGACAATAACCACCAGGTTTTGGCAAGAGTACAGAGAAGCAAAGGATTCATTCACAATCATTGGCAAAACTCAATTTGAATGTGCTGAAGCTGTATCTCTATTCTTTAAAGTTTATCTATAGAATGATTTTTCCCAGTGACTTAGGAAATGAGACAGATTAAACAAACAAACAAATAATACATTCCCATGGAAAATGACAATAAGACAGAATAAATATTTTACACAATTGTAATGATCAAATAAAAGGTAATTGGAGCATTGTAACATGCAGATATAGTTGTGTAAGTGGTAGAGGCTCTTAACAAGTAGGGGAAGATTATTGCACTGCATGGTACTTCTACACATATTGATCAGATCATTGAACTAATAGCATTTTTGCTCCTTTTAAGTACCAAGAAAACGAGAAAAATACTTTCTCATTAAAGTAAGACAAAAACCACAATCTGCCTATACCAGAATTCACTGATTTGTGTCTCTCTGTGTTTGTATGTGTGTGTGTGTGTGTGTGTAAATATGTGTACATGTGTTCCAGTACATATAAAGGCCAGAAGAGTGTGTATTGCCTAGAGCTGGACCTTAGTGTGGTTGTAAGATACCCCATGTAGGTTTTGGGAATCAAACAATGGCATTATCAAAGAGCAGTGTTGAGCCATCACTTCAGGCAGGTATTGTTTCAGATTCCCTTACCCCAGAGATTTGGGGTAGACACAAATGGAGAAAAGGGGAACGGGGTGGCTGGAGTTTCTCTCATAAAGGTAACACTCAACCATATCTCTACTGTTTATGAACATAGAAAAATGTCAGCTATGATTCTGTTCTCCATCGCCTCATCTACTAGAATGGGCATCAAATGTTTTTGATGAGTAACACTCTTTTCCTTTTGGGATAGATGGAGATTTATT
>NC_022009.1:3495169-3505695 GCF_000317375.1 Microtus ochrogaster | reverse complement strand
CTGTGGCTTTGGAGCCTGTCCTGGAACTAGCTCTTGTAGACCAGGCTGGTCTCGAACTCACAGAGATCCACCTGCCTCTGCCTCCCGAGTGCTGGGATTTATTATTCTTAAAGGTAGGTGTGGAACAAAATTTTACGCCTGACAATGGGCATGTGTTTTGTTGACTTTAATGTAGCCTAAAATTAGCATCCTTCATTCACAGAATGCGGATATTCGGTGCTTTGACCATCCTTTCATTTGTTAGCAGAATAGTAATTCTGTTTTGAAAAGGAATATTGGCCCTTCACATAGGTACTCTCTTGTTTATCTCTATGTGCAGATGGAGTGGCTTTCCCATCACACATTCGTTCTTGTCAGAATTGTCAACTTTCATAAGGAAATGTCAATCTAGCCTCTGGGTTGAGGAGCTGTTACAACATATGGCTTTGCACTTAGCTGGGAAAACAGAAAAGCTGCACTCCAGGTACTTGTCAGGAAATAAGATCTTTAATTCAATGCTGCCACTCAGCAGTTATCAGAAACTCAGCTGGGAGAAGAAGTATTTGTGAAAGATTTCTGAAGGACATGCCGTCTGTCCATTCACATGGCTACTATTTAATCGACTCTATCTAAACTAGATAAGCAAACATTGTGGAATACTTTCCCTGTTCTCCTGAGAGGGTGCTTCCTAAGTTGTGAAGTGGCAGTCTGCCATCGGCTTATGCTGAGCGGTGTGAGAAGAAGCAGATTCTTGATACGCACTGAGTTTCCTGAAAGGCTGTCGTTAGTGATTCTTCGTTACATTGCACACTTTTGTCTTTATGACAGCCCGCAGGAGACACTCTCTTTTCACGTCAGTAACAGCCATAGTTGTGTTCTTTGCATCTGGTTTGTTTCTAAATGCACAGACACTGCATCAGGGATGTGATGCCTCTGCGTCGTGCTATTTGCTCTCCAGTAGAGGACTGAAGTTGTGTCCTATTTCCGTAAAGCACGCTCAAGTTGGTAGCATATATGATGAGACATAATTGTTTGTCTAACTTCATCTTCTTTGACATTTTGTAGTTTTCTCCAGGGTAAGATGAGGAAAAATTCTCCAGAGAAAAAATTATTACTTGGGTCTGCAGGGCAGTAGTAATTTGAGAGAGGAACTGATTTTTTTTTTTTTTTTTTTTTTTTTTTGCTTAGGAGTTAAATTCATGCTTAAATGACATTTCATGGAAACCTAGACAAGATGTTGCCTTCCTGCTGTGTCACTGTCCTTCTGAGTCTCAGACATTCTACTTCCGGTAGTCCATATTTTGTTTCTTCTGCTCTTCCATGGGTGGTTTCAAAGAAACATGACTTGAGATGGGATAGGCAAAAAGGGAGATGAAATCAGGAAGTTTTTCCAGAGCCTCATTCAGAAATCACTTAAGCAACAACATCTATTCCTGAAGTCAACCATCCAGATAAAATATTGGCACTCAGCCACTGGGCAAGTGCACATGGTAGGCCATTAGTCACACAGATGCCTCTTTTATGGCTTGTGTCAAACCTGTCACTGAATTTGGCTGCAGCAAGTAAGTCACTTAGAAACAGAACCACACATTACAGAAATGATAAAACTTAATGTTCACTGAGTGCTGAAACATCACTCTACCCATTCTGAAGCAATGTTGACATGATGTCCTTTTTACTCCTGGTCCATGGAGAGTGACTAATACATTTGTTTCAGTTTGTGATGTAATAAGATATGATCTACATGACTGCAGTGAGGTCCTCATGTATATGGAGTTAAAAAAATTTTAAGCTTTACCTTTGATTATGGAATTATATTGTTCCTTCAGCAAATAAGGAACAATGCCAGCCCTTATTAAATAATATTAATAATCTAAGTGTGTCCCCAAAGGTAGTAAGTATGGTTGTCCAGCTTGTTTACTGTATAAAGTAGGAAAATTACATGTGGATTAGCAGTTTGGTGCTTATCCAAATTCTTTGGCTCATGAACAGTGAAGGAATATGAGGTTTCCCTGTGCCAGATATATCCTTCCACCCTAAGGTAGAAAGTGTAGCTACTGTTTCCCATTGAAAAACACAACTTTATATGGTTCCCATTTAAAAAAAAAAAAAAAAGAAAGAAAGAAACATTGTGGCAAAGATAATTACCCACAGCTTGGTGAAACAATATTGAGCTGCTTAATCGGCTTTGCTGATGGGAAGCAGGGACAGCTGGGCTGCTTTGAAAGACGGTATTTGTGTCTCAAGACCCCAAAGCTTCCAACTGTCAATAGCAGCACCTCTGCCTCAGGTTGTTTATTAGACAGAGGCACACTGGCTCACTCCTCTAACGTATTCCATGTGTCTAAGTGTTGTTTGCTGTTTTACTAGGTCTTCAGAAACTGGCTTCAATGATTTATTTCCTACTAGGTGTTTTCATAAGATTTGCATGTAGATGGGAGGCCTCTATGCACATGCATGCTCATAGGCTTTTGCCTTATCAGGGAATCCATGCAAAAAAAATATGCGAAAGATCACTGTTGCTGAAAGACATGAACTCCTTGTTATGAACCAAGTTGGCCAGATATACAACTGGAATGTCACTATTCTTTTGAGGTGATATTAACAAACATTTTATAACCAAGTCAATTACATGCCACTGGATGAATGCTATGATATAAAGAAACGTGAATGCTTTTTCTTTTTGTGCCAGTGATGATTCTGTTGAGCTTTTAATAGTAACTCAATGACGTATCTGGATAAAACGCATTTTACCCACAGAGGGAATTTTTAAACAAAAACGTTTTTTTCATTCCCTCTGTGTTTAAAGGACAAAAATGTATGCAGTGTTGGTAAAGTATGCTATTGAGATAATTTCTCCTATAGAACATATATTTGCTATCAAATTTCTATACGAGATAAATCTTGTTATATAATAAACTTCAGTTATATTCCTATATCATTAGATTTATGTATGACTTCTAAGACATGATATTGACAACTTACCTTTTAGGGATTAATTCAGTTTAAAAAGTTACTTTAATATGGCATTAAAGTTAGGATCATTCTTCTCAAAGAAGATTATGCGATAAGCTGAAAATTCATTCATATGCATTTGGATTCTGAAGCATTATATATATACTTTATAAGGATATACCTAAAATATTTTGAAAACAAATTAGCTATGAATAAGAATGTAAGTGTAACATTATTTGAAATAGCCGTAATGATCACAATGTTGGTTTTCCTTTAGAAAACTAAGTGTTGAACAGTAGCAATCATTCTGAATTTATTAAGTCTTCCAGGGCAAAAGGTGGGGTACTGAATTAATATCTAAATTCAATCCAGTGCCAAGTGGATGGTTCGTAGGTAGAGTTGCTCATCTTTGTGTCTGATGACCTGAGTTTGGTGCCTGCATCTCATAAGGTGGCAGCAGGGAACTAACTCAGAGCTGTCCTTTGACCTCCATGTGCAGTGCGTTCTGTGGCCCTCGCGATGCCTGCTCTCATGCAAACATCCAACAAATAAATCAAAATTAAAACTGAGTTCAGTTCATTTTCATAGCAGTCTCTGCATGCCTTTTCCTATTCTCCTTTTCCACTGTCTTCTTCAGCATCTTCAGTGTAAGTTATACTTCCTATTACATCTTCATTGTTCTTTCTCCTTGGATCGCGTTTTCAGTCCAGCCGCAGAAACTCTGATTCTGAAGCCCACATACTCGTTCTTCGCTGGTACTGATTCCAAGGGCGTCTGTTGCTGAAGGGAAATATCTATTTCTGAAAATTTTTACCATAAGTTTTAAGAAATTCTTAAAAACTAAATGCTGGGTAGAAGTGGGGATACAATTGTCGTTTTTCTCAAGGAGCCTTCCATCTTGATAGTTCCACTTTCTACCAGGAGAAGCTTTGGTGCTGACTACACACCACAAATCTACTACCCGTAGACAGTAGGTTGCACACTGCTGGGAAGAATAATTAGAAAAAAGTGTGTGCCTTTTCTTCTTCCAGGAGAAAAACAAGTGGTTTTACCATCACCTATGATAATCCTTTTTGTTAATTCTCTTTGATATTTTTACTGCTTCAATATAATTTGGATCAAAATTTCATTACTCTATTTGAAATATTAATGACAAACTAAATAATCAGTGGTATCAGTTTTATGATTAGGTTGAATAATTGAAATGTACATGTTTGTTTCACTGGTGGGAGAGTCTAACACTTTGTAGTTCTTATGACCTTAACTCACTTTGAATTTATCATTGTATTCTATGTATTTGCCTTACAAGGTCTCAACCAAAGGATAGTTCTGGAAAGTTTAGCAAAGCTGCAAATAAAATAAAATAAACAAATATTTTAAAAATTTAAAAATATATGGGTGCTTTTGTATTAGAAAGTATTAGGCACTTACTGAAAGAATAGTTTATTATCTATATATAGTATTTATATATATATCAGTTGATTATCTGAAAATCAGTTTTACTTGTTCATTCAGTTTATGCTTTAAAAGTAATTTTTAATAGGCTGATATGTTTCAGTTGTGAATTCAACATAAACCTAATTTGGTAAGAAGGTACCTCAGTTGAGGAATTGCTTAGACATACTGGCCTATGGGTATGTTGGTGTGGGGTTTTCTTGATTATTGATTAGTACAGGAGGGCCTAGCTTTCTGGGGCCAGGGCCATTACCTCTATAAGTTGCCTTGATTACCTCTGTAAGTTGACTTGATTAAGGTGTTTTAGTACAGCAATTAGGAAATCAACTAATATAGTAGTTGATACTGAGAGAATAGGTATTTCTGTGGAGAACCTGACCATGTAGCTTTACAGGGACATGTGGGAGAATTTGGAACTTTAGACAGAAAAAGTTCTTGAATGCTGTAAGGAGAGCTAAAAGGGCCATTATAATAGAAGCCTGGTAGACAGTAGTTCTGAGAGCAATGCTGACTGCAGAGGCCTGCCTAAGAGGTTCAAGACAGAAATAATGCTAACAACTAGGCTAGATACATTAATGTGATATTTTGGCAAAGAATCTGAATGGTTTCTGCTCATGTCCTTAGAACTTGGGTGGGACTGAATTAAACAGAAGGGACTGATTTTTTTGGTGGAGGAAATTTCAAGACAGCAGAATGTTGAATTTGTGGTGTACATTCATATTTGTGATAATATGAATGGGGGTCTATATTGGAAAGCAGGAACAGAAAGAAAGAAAAAGTGTACAGATTAGAAGAGGTAAAGCTTGATATTTGATATCAGGCAGCAAAGCTGAAGAGACCGAGCCATCTAAGCCTTTTGATGCCAGATACAGAGCTACAGAACTTTCTGTTTGTTCCATTTTAAAATGGTAATGTGTATTCTGTGCCATTGTTGGGAGTATATAATTGCTTGATTTTGCAGGAAGAGATTGCCTTGGGTCTCAGAAGATAATTTATGATTTTCAGCAGTGCTGAGACTATAAAAGACTATGTGGACTTTTAAAGTTATAACTTGGTCATGACCAAGGCATGAAATGTAGCTGGTTAAATGAGACTGTCTCTCAGAGGTTCAGTTTTCTTAACATTTGATCCCCAGCTGCTGGTCCTCTCTAGGGAGGTTTTAGAGGTATGGCCTTGTGGGTGGAGTACTTCACTGGAGTCAGCCTTTGCAAGTTAAAAGCCTATGTCACTTCCAGTTAGCTCTCCCTCTGCTTTATGCTTGTGTTTGAAGATGTGAGCTCTCAGCTTCGTGCTCCTTCTATCATACCTGCTGTTAGCTGCCATTCTTCTCCACCCTGACGGACTTGTCCTTAAAGAACTGTAAGCCAAACTATACTCTTTCTTAGAGACGTTGTCCTGCAGTGGTGTTTAATCAGAGCAACAGAAAACTAATGCAATTGACTGCACATGTCTTCTTCCTTAAAAATTCGAAACTGGGACCTTTCAGAAAACCATGGGGGCGATAGATTCAGGAAGATAATGGAAGATGGCAATCAATAGGCCTACTCAAAAATCAAATGATAAGAGGATAAATATACCTTGATAAACTTTTGAATAAAAATAAAATGTTTATAATACATATCTGGTATGTTTTTAAACATAGACAGAAGTAAGTAATATTGAACCAAAAGCTAACAAAAAGTCATCATCTTTTCACAATACTTTTGCATATTTATATTTTTGGTCATTCTTGGGTTTAAGTTAGTTTTTCAGTTTAAATAGTTAGCAGTATAGAGCATAAACTGCAAATAGAACATCCATGGCATATTGCCTTGAAATGTAGTGAAATTCTAGAAAGCAGTCTTTGGGTGTTTGCTTTTTAGATTGATGAGTTTGACTCTCAATCTTAATTACTTTGAAGTTTTATGACTACATTTTACTACATGAAACGTGTGACAAGCAAACTACAATTAGTGGACAGTTTTACTAACTTTAAAAAAAAACAATTCTCTGCAATTCAGGAAGGAGGAGAGAAGGGGTGGGCAGAGCTTGTGTCTTACAGGGACAGAGTACTGTCTGCTATGCAGGCAGGTGTGATGCAGGGTGCAGGCCATGGCCTGCTCCAGGGTGTGTCTGGATACTAACAATGACAATCTGGTCAAGTCACCTGAAGCCCAACATTGATATCATTTCCTCCATGCCCTGAACTACTTGGTAACTTTCATGATGGAGTACTAGGCAGCTGTAAAAACAATAAGCAACTGATGTAAATAAACCATCCTTGACCGAGTAAATATTCAATAGAAGGAATTTTCTTGAATTTGATTAATACACTGTAGTTATGTAAATGACCACTTTTTTCCTGGAAGACGCATACTTTACAGCTGTATGTAAAAAGACACCAAATGTTAGTCAAACGTGGACCCAAATAAAAGGCTGCAATGGAGATTTACTAAAAAAGAAAAAAAAAAGCAAAGTTGTCTAGTTGAAACTCCAAGTCTAATGCATTAGGATCATGTTGGGCACTTTGGATGGAACACATTCAGCTTGGCATTTCAATTTGACATTTCTGGCCTGGGGTATCTGCCATTAAAGAGCTCAAGTTAGAAATCGAGTGACTTGTTCACTTTTGATAAGATTTATAAAAGGAGTGATAAGGGTAATCAAACTTAGAATTCTATTAACAAACACCTCTCATTTGTCTACTCTAAGGAGAATTTAAGCTATTTGTCTGGTAAAATTCATTTGATACCAAGATTTATTACAAGTATTCCACAGTCAATCAAGAGCTCCTAATACAGTGAATAAGATGAAAAATAATAAAGCTGAGATGGTACTCACTACTTCTAAATATTTTTTATTGATTTTTATTGAGCGCTACATTTTTTCTGCTACCCTCACTGCTTCTCCCCTCCCTTTCAATCCTCTCCCATAGTCCCCATGTTCCCAATTTACTCAGGAGATCTTGTCTTTTTCTACTTCCCGTGCACATAAGATCTATGTATGTCTCTCTTAGGGTCCTCATTGTTGTCTAGGTTCTCTCGGATTATGATTTGTAGGCTGGTATTCTTTGCTTCATGTCTAAAAACTACTTATGAATGAGTACATATAATAATTATCTTTCTGGGTCTAGGTTACCTCACTCAAAATGATGTTTTTTAGCTCCATCCATTTGCCTACAAATTTCAAGATGTTGTTATTTTTTCTGCTGTGTAGTACTACATTGTGTAAAAGTACCACATTTTTCTTATCCATTCTCCCTGGTCAAGGGGCATTTAGGTTGTTTCCAGGTTCTGGCTGTGACAATGCTGCTATGAACATAGTTGAGCACATGTCCTTGTGGCACGGTTAAGCATCCTTTGGATATACACCCAAAAGTGGTATTGCTGGGTCTTGAGAAAGACTGTTTACTTATTTTGTGAGAAATCATCACACTGATATCCAAAGGGGATGTACCAGCTCTCACATCCACCAGCAATGCAGGAGTGTTCTCTTTACCCCACATCCTCTCCAACATAAGTTATCACCAGTGCTTTTGATCTTGGCCATTCTTATAGGTGTAAGATGGAATTTCAGAGTTGTTTTGATTTGCATTTCTCTGGTGAATAAGGATGCTGAACATTTCCTTAAGTGTTTTTCAGCCATTTTATATTCCTCCATTGAGAGTTCTCTGTTTAGGCCTGTACTCCATTTTTTTTTAATTGGATTATTTGTTCTTTTGATGACAAATTTCTTGAGTTCTTTGTATATTTTGGAGATCAGACCTCTGTCTGATGTGAGGTTAGTGAGGATCTTTTCCCATTCTGTAGGCTGCCATTTTATCTTGTTGACCGTGTCTTTTACTTTACAGAAGCTTTTCAGTTTCAGGAGGTTCCATTTACTAATTGTTTCTCTCAGTGTCTGTGCTGCTGAGGTCATATTTAGGAAGTGGTCTCCTGTGCCAATGCGTTCAAGTGTACTTCCCACTTTCTTTTCTATGAGGTTCAGTGTGGCTGGATTTATGTTGAGGCCTTTGATCCATTTAGACTTGAGTTTTGTTCATGTTGACAGGTATGGATCTATTTTCATTCTTCTACATGTTGATATCCAGTTATGCCAGCACCATTTGTTAAATATGCTTTCTTTTTCCCACTTGATATTTTTTGCTTCTTTGTCAAAAATCAGGTGTTTGAAGGTGTTTGGATTAATATCTGTGTCTTTGATTTGTTTCCATTGGTCCTACTGTCTATTTTTATGCCAATACTAGGCAGTTTTCGGTACTGTAGCTCTGCAGTAAGTGTTTGAAGTCAGGGATTGTGATGCCTCCAGAAGTTCTTTTATTGTACAGGATTGTTTTGTTTGTCCTGGGTTTTTTACTTTTCCATATGAAGTTGAGTATCATCATTCTTTCGAGGTCTGTGGAGGATTTTGCTGGGATTTTGATGGGCATTGCATTGAATCTATTGATTGCTTTTGGTAAGGTTTCTATTTTTGCTATGTTAATTCTACCTACCCAAGAGCATGGGTGATCTTTCCACTTTCTCATGTTTTCTTCAATTTCTTTCTTCAAAGATTCAGAGTTCTTGTCATACAAGTCTTCTACTTGTTTGGTTAGAGTTACTCTGAGATATTTTATGCTATTTGTGGTTATTGTGAAGGGTGATGTTTCTCTGTTTTCTTTCTCAGCCATTTTATTATCTGTGTTCAGGAGGGCTACTGATTTTTTTGAGTTAATTTTGTATCCTGCTATATTACTGAAAGTGTTTATGAGTTGTAGAAGTTACTTGGTAGAATTTTTGGGGCAACTTATGTAAACTATCATATCATCAGCAAATAGTGAAAGTTTGACTTGTTCTTTTCTGATTTGTATCCCCCTTGCTCTCCTTTTGTTATCTTATTGCTCTAGCTAGGACCTCAAGAACTATATTGAATAGATATGGAGAGAGTGGGCAACCTTGTCTTGTTCCTGATTTCAGTGGGATCGCTTTGAGTTTCTCTCCATTTATTTTGATGCTGGCTGTTGACTTGCTATATATTGCCTTTATTATGTTTAGCTATGTTCCTTGTATCCCTGCTCTTTCCAAGACGTTTATCATGCAAGGATATTGTATTTTGTTGAAAGATTTTTCAGCATCTAATGAGATGTTCATGTGGTTTTTGTTTTTCAGTTTGTTTATATGGTGCATTACGTTGACAGATTTTCATATGTTGTTTATCTCTGGGATAAAGCTGACTTGATCATGCTGGATGATGGTTCTGATGTGTTCTTGAATTCGATGCCAGTATTTTATTTGGTATTTTTGCATCAATGTTCATGATTGAGATTGGTCTGTAATTCTCTTACCCCACCTTGCAAGATGAGTTATCTCAATAAATTACACTATCTCAATAAATAACAGTAATAAAAATAAAAAGAAGTACATGGAACTTCACACTCTACCAGATATAGATTTAAAAGGTTCTTTGATTCTGTATACTTTTTGCCTTGCTTCTATGTACTTATTTTCATTTTTATTATGTTATTTATTGAGATAGTCATCTTGCAAGGTGAGGTAAGAGTTTCTCATGATCATGTAAGTGAGTAAGAGGGGATTTCAGAGTTGAAGTAATTCTTTTTAGTCTGTATAAAAAGTCATACAAAATAAAGCTTGTTATGCAGTTGTTATACCCTGCATCCCGTGTCCTGATTTGCACGAGACCCTTACCCAGGAACCCCAATGCACTAGACATTGACAGGTCATGGTAGTTGTAGCCTCATAAAAAGAGTTTGGCACCATTCTTTTTGTTTCTATTTGTGGAAAAATTTGAGGAGTATTAATATTAGTTCTTCACTGAAAATCCTGTAGAATTCTAAGCTGAAACCATCTGGTCTGGGGCTTTATTTTTTTGGTTGGGAGACTATTCATGACTGTTTCTATTTACTTAGCAGTTATAGGTCTGTTTAATTTGCTTATCTGGTCTTGATTTAATTTTGATAAGTGATATTTATCCAGAAAGTTGTCCATTTTCTTTAACTTTTCCAATTTTGTGGAGTACAGGTTTTCAAATCAGATTGACTCTTGAGCATGTCTATATGGGAATATCTTGATTACATCAATTGAAGTGGGATGAACTTCGAACTGAGGGAGGCACCATTTCCTAGCCAGGGTTCCTCCCTCCCTCCCTCCCCCTCCCTCCCT
>NC_022009.1:3482143-3495069 GCF_000317375.1 Microtus ochrogaster | reverse complement strand
CTCTCTCTCTCTCTCTCTCTCTCTCTCTCTCTCTCTCTCTCTCTCTCTCTCTCAAGTTTATTGAGCTATACATTTTTCTCTGCTCCCCTCCCTGCCTCTCCCCTCCCCTGCAAGCCAAAGTTTCTTAACGGTATGAGTGGAGAAGAGTGCCAAGAATGCATGAATGGATTCATTGTTCAGTGTCCAGAGTGTGGATGTGGTATGATCAGTTCCCTCGTGCTCTCGCTGCTGTGACCTCCTTGCCATGAAGAACTTTAACTGGGACTCAGAGCCAAATAGACCTGTTCTTCCCTAAATGGCTTTTTTCCCCAAAGTATTCTATCATCACAACAAGAAACCAGGCTAAAACAAGCATAGTTTAAGCTTTGAGTTCAAACATGTTATCAAAGTTTCACATGTCTACACCTGCCTGAAAAGACTGGAATTGCTAGTCAAAGAGAAGAACTGAATAATGATGAGTTTTTCCTAAGTTCAGCAAGTTTATTTTTAGATATAACACGGGGAATGAAAGTGAAATGTTCTAAGAAAAAGGAGAATAGTAGCAAGTTCAGAAGTACCAGTTACATGTGGATAGAACGTTATATCTTCCTGGTACATTAATCCTATCTGATAATTAATTAATAATTTAGAAAATTAGGATATAAAACCTCCTCCTTTAAAAACTTAAGGGTAAAATCCCAATTTCAAACTTTTTCTACTAAACCTGTATTGGAAACATCACAAGATAATTAAAGACAAAATGGTCCACGGGATAATTACAACATCTCTGATACCCTAGGAGAAATCAATGAAAGAATTAAGTCATGTTGTTATTGAGGCTGGAGATAGTTAATAACAAAAGAGATAAATCCAAGTGTAGTTAAACTCAGTGCTAAAAACTTGGTCCTAGAAATGAACAATACCAAAAAAAAAAAAAAAAGCCTATGTAGGTGTATACGTGAGTAGAAATTTTTCAGCCTAGAATCTTCCATTTTGATTTTGTATCTCTTTCTTCATTTATTAACGGTGTGCTTTTAATAGTAATGATATCATTTCTTATTATTCTCTTTATTTTGCAGGATATCTCTTATGAAAAAATTTAAACTTAAAGGCATTTTATTTACTTATTTACTTTTGGATTTTGGAGACAAGTTCTTGCTGTGTATCCCTAGCTGGCCTGGAACTTTCCACGTAGATTAATTTTATCTCACACTTAATGGCAATCTTCCTGCCTCTGTGTTCTGGGGGGGGAGGGGGAGAGCAAGGATAGAGATCGGCCACTGCACTTAGCTCCGAAAGGCTGCATTTAGGTTGCTAGAGAGGTTTTTTTAAAAAAGTTTTTAAAATTGTAGAACTTTTGAAAAGTCCTGCTACTTAGAATTTACATTGTACCTATTTCAGAAATGACTTGAAGTGCCTTCTGAGTTAGGAATGATACAAAATAAGACAATTAGGGGGAAATGAAAAGATATCATCTAAATGTAGCAGAGGTATATAGTCACCCAGTGAGGTGACTGTTAGAAGTGGGGGCACAGAACCTGGGTTCTATCTTGCTGAGGTAAGGAGAGAAGGGAAAACTTGATAGGTGACCAGAGGAAGTGTTTGCATAGTGGGATGTTGATTTCCACTGGATTGGATTTCAGATGTACTTTGGTACCCTGTTTAAGGGACTCTGTCTGAGGTATTGGTAAGACTCTGCTTTACTGTTTAGGTGGGTGTCCCCATCATGGTCTTGACCTCTTTGCTCATAGTCTCACTCCTCCCACTCTTCAACTGGACTTTCGGAGCTCAGCCCAGTGCTCCACTTCGGGTCTCTGCCTCTAATACAATCAGTTGCTGGATGAAGGTTCTGTGGTGATTGAGCTAATGGGAGCCCACCAACTCCAGCCAGACAGGGAATGAATCAGCATAGGTCCAAACTATACCCTCTGAACGTGGGTGACAGTTGTATGGCTAGGGCAGACTGCGAGGCTACTGGCAGCAGTGGTACCAGGATTTATCCCATCTGCTTGTACTGACTTTTATTCTCAAACCTATTCTCTTTGGCTGTATACCTTGCTCAGCCTAGATATAGTAGGGAGGGCCTTGGACCTTCCTCAAAGCAATGTGCCTTGCCCTCTCTGAGGAGTGGAAAGGGAGTGGGGTCAGGGGTGGGGGAAGATGGAGGGAATGGGAGGAGGGGAGGGAGTGGGAACTGGGATTGATATGTAAAGTGAAAAAAGATTGTTTTCTTTTTTAAAAAAATTAAACAAATTTTAAAAAAGACTATGCTTTACTTAAACATTAATTCTGTTCAAACATAATGACAAATCCAATGGGTTCCATTTAATGTGTCCTTAAATTGTTTTGTGTTAAAAGTTATACATGTGTAAGGAGATATAAATTTGAAGTGTCAAAAGTGGCATCATGTTCAAATGGCTAAGTACCTTTAGTATGTAGGTTTCCTCACCTCCAGTCCCGTATGCAGCAACTTTTGATTATGTTTTAATCTTTTTTTTGTGGTTGTTTCTATAACAAAAGATGTGGTTGCATTTTATTTCTTGATTAGAAAATAGTCTTTAAAGACTTCTATCTATTGATCAGGAATGGAGTTTATTTACTCTGCTAACAATTTCTTTTATTTTTACACATTTTAATTAAAATACAATTGCATCAATTTCTCACTTCCCTTTCCTTCCTCCAACTGTTTCCACACTGTCCCCCTCACTCACGCATATGTACATATATAACAATAATCAGGGCCGAGAAGGCTGCCAATCTGCTAGCACTTTATCCATAGACTTTTCCATTTTATCACATTTCAATCCTTTGCTGAGGAAAGTGTACATTTAATATCAAAACAAATGAGCACTTTGTTATTAAAATCTTTATTAAACCAAACAAAACTAGCACTTAGGTTTATATTTTTTTCTAAGTAAAGAGAATAATTGCTATTGTAATAATTTTTTTCTCAGGCATATTCCCTGACTTTGTATTTTCCTTTTGATTGCCTTCTTGTCAGGTGATTTTTTTCACCTAATTTTTTTTTTTTTGCAAGCTGTATTTTACACATTTCCATCACATTATATCATTCTTTTAGCTGTCAATTAAGCTCATTGTTTTTCAAGTCTTGACCTGTTTTTCAAAAACACTGAACTTTAGTGGAAATCACCAAGGCTTGGTGGGTGACACCCCTTCCATGCACTGACTGTGTCTTTAGGCTTGCATACTTGTGTCTCTGATGTCTATGGCTGTTTATTTATCTTGGCTTTATTGCTTTGTCCCTAAAGCTCCATGTCTTTTAATCAATGCTTTTTGGAACAAGAAGATGTTTACTTTCTCTTGAAGCACCTGGGTCTTCCAATTTCTCTTTTCAATTTTATAATGTGGATTCAAAAGAAACTAGTAATACCAAATTTTAATTCTCCCCTCCCCCGTAGGTATTAGGGAGAATGAAATTTACAGCAAAATTATCATTCTAGCACAAAATTAAGATTTTTGTTTTTAATACAAAAATACTGACATTCTCACAGGGATAGGATGGAAATTGGAAAAATAGATTTTCTTTCCTGTACTTTCCACCTAACCTAACACAATTGTTTGATTTCAAAAGATAGTGGCTTCCCATTACTGCTTGGGCTTTATGTTGGTCTTTTGCTTTGGAGTCCTCTATTGTTCTCTGTGTGTCATATGTGAGCCATCTGAGCAGTAATTTAAAAGATGGTACGGTATTGGTCAGCCTTCCATCTTGTTTTACCCCAGAGTGATAAGTCCTATTTCACTTGAACACACCTCAGTTTTCTACAATGTGTTCAAAAGAAAACATTCTATGACAGTGTTTCTCAACCTGTGGGTTGAGACTCCTTTAGGAGCTACATTGGATAGTCTCCATATCAGGACAATTCATATATTACAATTCATAACAGTAGCACAATTACAGTTCTGAAGTAGCAACAAAATAATTTTATTGTTTGGGTCACCACAACATGAGGAAATGTGTTAAAGGGTCATAGTATAAGGAAGGTTTAGAACCTCTTGTATGCCATTTGGTCCTTTCTTGAGAAGAACCAATGCAGGACTCATGCAGAAATCAACTTGCACATATATTTTAGAAGAAGAGGAAATTCTGTTAGTAAAAATCATGTCCATTTTTTATATTGTTCTCAGCATGGCTTCTTGAGTTTCTAAGTAAGAAAAAAGAAGCCCAAAATTTATCCTTCTCTCAGTAATCAGTCATATTGAATATTTTTGATTTCAGTTATGAACTTGTCAATAAATGAGTTTTATTGCATGTGATCTGATAGTCTTGTTGCATTTAATTCTGCCCTCTATTTTCTGAATGTAGGATGCTGGATCTTCTAATTTATCTTTTTTAGTCTGGTATTATGGGCCCAAAAGTAATAAAACTAAATTTTGATTCCCCCATAGGTATTAAACAGACTGCACATTCACAGCAAAATTAGCATGCTAGTGAAAAATGAAGATAAAATTTCTTCATATTAGATACGATTTTGGCACCATTTATGAAGTTTTATTATCACGGGGCTGTTATACAGATTCTTACATTATATGAGGAAAATATCAACTTTGTACAAATGATTTTATGTGAGAGCCCCACTCAGATAATCATTAAAAATTTAGTGCTAAGAATTTGACTTTCCTAATTTGTCTCTGGTCTGGACTCACATATACTAAATATAGAATAACATGTGCTGGCAAAGAGAAAGTTGGGCTAGTATTTGGAAGGATTTAAGAACTGGAAAAATTATTTTTCCTCTTTAGTTGATGTATTAGTTTCATAGACCGTACACCATGTGAAGTATCTATGTACAGGTTGAAGCTTCAAATAAAACATATTTTGTTTCATTCTTTAAAATGTAATTTAGTGTAATGTTACATAGAGAATGAATTTATGCTGAGTTACCATCAATAGCAAGGAATTTGTTATTTGGCTTTTAATATAAATAAGAATGAAACTGAAACAATTCTCAATACCATTTTGGCCAATATTATACCATGAAAATGTTGAGCATTTAGTAAGCCCCCAAAATATCGATGGGAGCATCTATATATTCAATCCCAGGGATCTGTAACTGACACTTTACTATTATTTGCTTTATCATACACATGTGTGTGTGCTCCCATTGATCTACACATGAGATATCTATATCTCATATATCATATGTAATTATAGATATCTACTAAGCCTTATAATTCTAATACATTTCTAAATAAATTAAAGACATTAGTCTACTTCTCCCCATACCCATCAGTATGCATGTTAGGAGATAGAGTCCAGTGCTTATTACGGGCTTCATTTTGTTGTGGTACATAAACTCTAATTCACAGGATTTAATTGTACAACAGCAAAAATAATCTAGGACAGTAATGTTGTCCTAGATGATTTTCCCCATGCCTTTCCTCAGCCACTTCCATCACTTGCATCAATGAAAGCAAGAGCTAATCATTGGTCTTGCTTTATTAGCTATTGATTTTTCTAGAACATAGCATAAATAATATGATATGCCTACTTTTGTGGAATTCTTCACTTGTAAAGCCTTGTGCTTTGAGATGCACTCTTGTCATTGGGATATTAGATTTTTTAGTTGTTATTTGAATTTCTATTTTATTAGCACATTTTTTTTTTACATCTAGGCTACTCTAATTTTGTATGAACAATATTACTATAAATGTCGTTACCAAACCTTTTTGGTGGAACACTTTATCATTAACATTTTTAAAGCAGAGAAATTATAATTGTATATCATAGGCTAAATGTATGTTCTCTTTTGTAAGGATGCTTTAGATTTTTCTCTTGAGACAGTGCATCATATATCCCAAGATGGCCTCAGACTCTGTGCAACTGAAGATTATATTGAGCCTCTGATTCACCTGCCTCCACCTCCAGAATACTAGGATTAGCCATGCATTATCATACTGACTTTATGTGGTACTGAGACTGGAACCCAAGATTTGCATACTAAATATGCATTCTTCTAAATAAACTACATCCTCAGTGAATCCTGACCTTTTAAAAAGCACTTAAATCATTTAAAATTCTCAACAATATGTGTTAATCCACCAACTCCATATCCTTTCAAACATTTGGTATTGTAAATGTTTTAAATTTTAGCTAGCTAGTATGTGTTGTAAAATTATATGATAGCTTTAATTTGTCTTGACCTTATTATTCACAGTGTTGTATATATTTTCAATTGAATAGTGAAAATATATATTCATATCCTTCCCCATATTCAAATATTTCTAGAACTGTTTCATTTATGACCTAAATTGAAATACATGTGTTTTAACTTTGATTTTGTCTTAAAATTTATTGTGTTTTAAAATAGAGATATGAATTTCATGGTTATGAGCACAAGGAAGAAGCTTCTCCTATCTGTGGAATGTCTTATGATTCCTTGGTCTTTTAGAGGCATCCAAATCTCATATACGATTATAAAATTTTCATAGTATTCTTCTACACATTGTAACAACTTGTTTATAAATGTTTAGTAATTACACATTTCTGATATATTAGAAAAAGGTTAATTTAATTAGATAAGACCTAGTTATGTGTTCTTTAAGGGGAGAGGAATTCTATAATTGGCCAGGTACTGCTACTGAACCTAAAAAGGAGGTGTGTTTTTCTAATCAAATGCCATCAAGAGCCTCTGTAGCATGAATAGAGCTTGGTCAATTCTCTGAAGAAGCAGCCTACTCCAATTCAAAGAATGACAAGCATTTTTCTCCTCTGTTCCTTCTTCCTTCCTCTTCTAAGAGTTACTGCAACAGTAAAGGCTGTGACTTTCTATTGCTTACATATTGTATGAATAAAACATTATTTCTTGTATTATAAATGATAAACTTCAATTGATTCTGACTTTATGAGTGAAGAATTTGAAAAAACAGGTCATAATTTGTTTGAGGTCTTAGAAATGGTAAGGACTGGTACTGGAGCCCCACCCTAGCTCTTTTTTTTTTTCTGGGTCTTTCTTACTGTGACATGCTTCTTCAGAGCTCAGTCATGAGCTCCCAAATATGAGACCTGGTTATCTGTTACTCTTGCTTGAATGTGGTTTGTCCTTTAACAGTTTATACATTTGAAGGTTGGTCCTTTCAATGTTGTGTAATGGTGTTGAGGTGAGAGGATTTTTAGGAAATGGAATCTAGGATAAGATAATCCATTGAAGTTGCTTCCTCTGAAAGGAACCTATATACTTTGTACGGAATGCTACTTACTCTAAATTAAAGCATTGTGTTGTTACAAAAGAGCAAGACTGATGTCCAAGTTCCTTTTTTCTTGTCTCTTCACGTGCTTCTGTCCTTGTGATTCTACATACTGTGGGCTTCTCATGAGAACTGAGAGTAGACTGAAAGCGTGATGCTCTCAAACTTCTAAATATTTGAGATGTATAAATCTATTTTCTTTATAAAATACCCAACCTCAGGTATTTTATTTTGTAATAGAAAATAGGTAACTAATGTGGTACTAATGTTTTCTCCATAGACAGTTTGATGAGTAAGAAATGTTCAGTAAGGTATATTCTTACTTTTCTGCCTTTTTACTCTCCAGATTCCCAACTCAATAATAAATCAATGACCCACCTAGTAAAAACATATAATTATAATGATATGTGAAAAAATTATTAGCTCAAAGGTATAAATAGATAAACCAAATAGAATACCTAAGAAGTTGTACACTACATAACTTGAAGAACACTTTTCAAAACATTTTACTCTATAGATCGAGTTCTTTAAGATAAAGTTGATTAAGTTATGCTCAAGAGGTGTTGTAACTTAGTGGGTGTTAGTAAACTATTTATGAAAAAATTGTAATAAGGGTAAGTGCTATGATAGAGCTACGCAATAGTGGCAAATCCTATGTCTTTTTAAATCTGTCTTTGTTCTTTACTTTCTGTTTGTATATCTTGTTTCTGTTTGGTGAGACAAACAAAATGTATAGGGTTAGGATTTTTCAAGTGGCACTCTTAATGCTTTGGGCTGTTGCTTGTCTTGCCTAGATTACTTGACACTAGAATAGATAGTACTAATTTTAAAACTTTTAAAAAGAGGTACTCAAAATTCTGAGTTAATATATATTAAACACTAAATATTAAGTACATTTTTAAAGAGGGAGATCACAAAAATCTGATCCTATTTCTTCCATATTTTTGGGCCCATCCCTAATAAAACTTGATTTTTCTCTGTACACTAGGCTATTATAATATTCATACCCTTATATAGACATAGACTGTGAAGGGTTATCCTGAGGAATAAGGAGCACAGAGGAGATGAAACATTTGGACTTATTATTGAATTTCCTTCATGTTGGAATATAAAGAATAAAACATTCCTTCATATTGGAAAATGGAATACTCACCATCTTTATGCTACCTGGGGTTTGTTAGAAGTATGGGCCTATGGGAAGAGAGAGGGAGAGAGAGAGAGAGAGAGAGAGAGAGAGAGAGAGAGAGAGAGAGAGAGTTATATGGGCCCTAAGAACTAAATTATAGGTCAAAGTGTGTCAATCAGATGCCTGCATTTCTTAGATTTTTCTAGAATGCTGATAGATTTGAGTCTTTTTGTAAGGCTGTATTTATAGCCAGTAGAACCCCTTTGTTTTCAAATATTATTTAATAAATTTGTAATTCTTTCCTGTGCTGCCATTTAAAGCCTGATCTCAATGGATAGCTGTCTTATAGCCAGTCTCTTTATCTCTAGTCAGCTTACTACTACTACGTCAGCACCTCTTATGGCTTTGATCATTTAGTTTCATTCTCAATTTGACTGGAGCCTTTCTCTCCCTTCAGAATATTTTATCTTACTTCATTTATTTAGTTTACTAGACAGACCTGTACTTTCAACCTGGTACTTTCCTTTGGGGTTGTTGGATGGAATCCCTATGTGCTTGAATGCCAAGTGATTATATAATAAGAATTCCTAGTCTATGTTTTTTGTCTTGAATTTACAGCTACTCCAGAATCCTAAAATTTCATTAGTATGCAGAAAAATGACTTGCTTTGGTAACAGAACATTAATCACCTCAGCTAACTTTTAAACATTTCAAAAGTTATCTTAACATTTCCAAAGACAAACATATAGGCATCCTCCTGAATATTAACTTTCATCAGGTGATGAAAGGAGACAGAGACAGTCCCACATTGGAGCACCGGACAGAAATCTCAAGGTCCAAATCAGGAGCAGAAGGAGAGGGAGCACCAGCAAGGAACTCAGGACCGCGAGGGGTGCACCCACACACTGAGACAATGGGGATGTTCTGTCCGGAATTCACCAAGGCCAGCTGGCCTGGGTCTGAAAAAACCATGGGATAAAACCGGACTTGCTGAACATAGTGGACAATGAGGACTACTGAGAACTCAAGAACAATGGCAATGGGTTTTTGATTCTACTGCATGTACTGGCTTTGGGGGGGGCTGGGCAGTTTGGATGTTCACCTTACTAAACCTGGATGGAGGTGGGCGGTCCTTGGACTTCCCACAGGTCAGGGAACCCTGATTGCTCTTCAAGCTGATGAGGGAGAGGGACTTGATTGGGGGAGGGGGAGGGGGAGGGAAATGGGAGGCGGTGGCGGGGAGGAGGCAGAAATCCTTAATAAATAAATAAATTAAAAAAAAACAAAAGTTATCTATTTTCAGCTTATGGTTAGGTGTTTTTTTTTTTTTTTTCCTTTTTGGTTTCTAAGGCCTCAGAACTGTTCTACTTTGGCCCAAAGCCAAATATTTAGACACACTAGAAAAGAGCCCCATTAGAAATCTTTCATTTAATTAACTGTTTTCAAAAGAAAGGGGGAACCGAAGTCAGTGTCCTTTGTGAGAGGAGAAGATAATTTTTATTTGCGAAGTGGGTTTTGAAAGTGTTTTCTGGGTAACTCTAGCCAATGACTTTAATCCCTCCAATGTGTGTGTGTGTGTGTGTGTGTGTGTGTGTGTGTGTGTGATTTCTAAAATGCAGTTTCATTATTTTCTTTAAAAATGAATAAGAACTGAGTCAGTATGCAAAATCCTGAGCGTGGAAGATAGCCTTATTAATGCTTTTGTAAAAGTATTGTTTCATTCCTGTAAAATTCTGTATGTTTTTGTCGACTATTTCAGCTGGAGACTAACATTAAAGCGTTGCTCTTTCATTGCTGTTGTCAGTGTCGGACACAGAGCTACAGCCTCATTCATGAAAATAACATTACTTATAAAACTTTAGAGTCAACAATTCTTATCTTCTTCCAATCCATTCAATTTATAAGATTAAGAAAAAATTCCCAAATAAATCTCAATATATTTCATTATATTGCTGGAAAAAATACATATGTTTTCATGCTTTATATTGGAGCTGTATTAAAGCCAAGGGGAGAATTTTATTTCCATGCGATTTAGAATTTGCATCACAAACTTCTCAAGAACTCTCCTAATGCATAGTGGAGTGGAAATAAGAGCAGAGAATATCAGTTGGCACATTTCACACAGACAGAGCTGATTTCCATGTTTTTCCTATGTAAACTTCCTGTATCATCTTTTTCTACGTCCATAGTTATGCAATCACCATGAACATTGAAACAATTTATTGGTGGCTTCTAGAATCTGTAATAAGAACCTCAGTTGTTCTTTGTCATGTTTGTTCTGACTGCATCTGGGAAGCGCCACATTTGTGATTTCCCCCGTATATGAACATTTCATGAATAAAAACACAGTGGGTGATGAAGGTTCATCTTCTTTATGGATATGTGTACACAAATCTTTTAAATATTCAAGACTTAAGAATGCAAACTAACTCCTGTCTGCAAACCTTGAAGCACAAGTGATATTTAGTAAAGAGTAGCCTCCTTATGTCCTGCTTATCTCCTCGGGTAGACTTCTGTGTTAGCAGTGGAATTGTCACCCATTTTCCAATTCAGCATGTGAGATCTCAGAAGACTCAGTTTCTCTTCGACATTGTAATTGGACTTGGAATTAATAAGTGGAACCAGGAACTGCTATCACTATTTGCTGCACCTTAGATTAAAATATGCTTGCAGCCTAGGAGATATTGAGCATTGAATATCTGAAATGTTTCCTATAAGATGCTTAGGAATCATTAAACTTTAGAAGAAAAAGCAGTTACACATAATTATTAATATATTTCATATATTTTTGGTTTTCATGCTGACCCAAATATTCATATTATTTCAAGAAAACTGACACATTCTCTTAAATTTTGAGTTATTGAAGTTAAGAAAGAGATGTTTGATAGTGTTCACAGTTATTTTCACTCTTCTTATCTCAAATCAATTTTTAAAACCCTCTAATTGTGTAGATAGCACTTTCGCATGATGCTTGTTGTACTTATACCAAACAGTTCTCTTCATTTTTCGTAGTTTTTCAACAATTTAGTATAGGTTCTTTCAGTGGGCATTGCTTCCATTAAAATTGAACAGGCCCAGGCATAGCTCTACAGGGAGTGCCTGCCTAGCAGTCATAAGGCTATGAATTTGATTCCTAGCACTGCAAAAAATGAATCAGCCAAGTAAATAAACAGACATAGGACAAATAATTGTACCTCGGGTTACAACTCCAGTACCATGTCTATAGCCACAGTTCGGCTGTCTATCACTAGCTCTCTGGATCACTAGCACGGAAAAACCCGTCTTGAATCTTGGGTAGTACTTTCCTCTGATTGTGATAGTCACAGGTTCACACAACACCAATGTCTTCTGTTTTATAATAATACCTGTAAGGAAATGAACATAGATTATGGCACAGATATAATTATCATAAACGTCTAACATGAGAGAACAGAAAAAGAACAAAAATGCTTAAATTGCAGTTGAAAAAAGATAGTATAAGCCACATAGTGTAGGTCTAAACTGAAACAAAATAAAGAAGACACAAAATGAATTTCAGAGAGGAAAATCCTGTATTTAATTAAAAAAAAACACTTTAAAGAGGTGTTAAAATATTCTCACCATTAGCCATCCTAATTCTTAGTAGAAATCACATCCTGCTTCAATCTGTTGTATTTTGTATCAGAAACTTTTAAACATGGCTCTCTACTTTGTTGCAAGACTCGATTCTCCTATCTCTTCTTTTCTGCTCTGCTATCTCTTGGTCTGAGAAGAAAAAGATAGTAAAAGGAGTTCTCATGCTTTCGAAAGTAGAAAGAGGAATATTTGTGGAGTATGATTTGATGCTCTGGTATATACATTTCTTTTCAGTCAGCCATCTAATCCTGAAGAGCAGAACACGTCCTGAATCTTGTCTCTCTTCCGAGCTTGCAGATTTGTGATTGTCTTTCTCCTAGAACACTGACTTGGAAATGTAGCATATTTAGAGTAGACTCACTCTGCCAAATATCTGCTGTGTATTTTCTTATTAGATCCTCATGTATCCCATGTGGTTCCTAGATTGCTTTTGTCATCATTTGCTTTACCCTTTTCCTTACTGCCCATTATATTTTCGATGGGTTCTGACATATTGTGAATTTCACTCTGAAGAACACTAAGCAGAGTCTGTAAATCTGTGATTCTTCTTCTGTTCTGGTTTTAATTTGAGGCCATAATTATTTATATCCATAGACTTTGACTTGGAAGGCCCTACTTTTATGTTCACTGTCACAGGTCAAGGGCCAAGAGGGAAGAGCTTCTGATTCATACAACTCTGGATGGGTATTAAGCTGGAGCAACAATACCCACAATCCTCTGCATCATCATTATTCCTTCTATGTCTCTCTCAGAAATATATTCACGGATACTTATTCTTTCTTAGTTTACAGGAAATCCAGTTTTTAAATGCTGATTGCTTATTTCCAAAGTTAAGAGTATTTATTTTTCTTACTTTAAGACCTTCAAATATTCCCAAGAGTGGTATTGCTGGGTCCAGGGGTAGGTTGATCTCGAATTTCCTGAGGAACCGCCACACTGCTTTCCAGAGTGGTTGCACAAGTTTGCATTCCCACCAGCAATGGATGAGTGTACCCCTTTC
>NC_022009.1:3470546-3481106 GCF_000317375.1 Microtus ochrogaster | reverse complement strand
CTCAATAAATAAATAAATTAAAAAAAAAAATTAAAAAAAAAAAAAAGACCTTCAAATAAATTTTTCTTTCCTTTTTCAGCTGAGATAAATGAGCCAAAAGAATAGGCACTCTCTGATGTGCTTTCTCGCTCATTTGCTCGATGAGAGTTCTTTCTTTCCTTTGGAATAGGCTGCTCAAGATCTTGTCTGGCAGGAAGTCCGTCCCTGCAATATGTTCTCTACTGGAAGCATTGATCTTCATTCTCTCTCTCTTTCCAGCTCTTCCTTCTTGATAATGGTCTGGGGACAGTAATTCCTGATTGCAGCTGACAAAGCCTTCTATGTAAAATATTCTCTCTCCACCTGAGCTCTGTCATATCAGAGGCCTGCCGCTGAGAAGCTGTCTCCACAGTGCTCCCCCGTTTATCTGCAGCTCACAGAGTTTATTTGGACAGTACTAGACAATAGAGTGCTCCTGTGAAGGTTTTCACACTTCCAAAGTGGAGAGACTGAGATCTCAACAAAGTTACCTAGCCCATATTCTTTGCTGTTTAAAGTTTTTCTATCAGATGGTTGAGGAACCATTGATTAAATTAAACAAACAAGCAAATAAACAATAAATATAAAAATTCTAAAATGAAAATTTACAATCAAAGTATTAATCTCATTCTCATAGGTCTTGCCTGAATATTGACCCACAGTCCCACCTAGAAACTTGGACCCAGAATGAGGGCTAAGAAGGCTGAACTGGAGGGATACCATACCATTACTCTGTAAGAGAATTTAATTACTATAAATAATACAGAGGTCAATGGCAGAAGTATAATTATAAATTACTCAATATGCACTATCAGAAAATTTTATACATTTTTCAGAAGACAAAAGTTTCCAGCAATAATTTTATTTTCAACATTAAAAATAATCAAGTTGTCAGAAACAATTTGAAAATGAACAATCTCCCAAACTTCTAACCGCATTAACTACTTCTATGCTATATTCAATACTTAAGTAAAACTCCAGTTTATGTGTCTTGTTTTTAGGCAATGTAAGTTTTATGTGTGAAAATCAAAATACATGTGTTATAAAAACAGTTGTGCTTTTTGTGCCTGAAGAACAGGTATATATATGTGTGTGTACACACACACACACACATATATGTATGAGCTAAATGCATTATATCATAGATATCATAGTTATTTGTGTTTTTGATTTTATCTTCAGTGGTTTGTAGGTTGGCAAAGATGTATAGAAGCAATTTATTTCTCATGAATTAAGACATTTGTAGACTTGATTATTTACTGTTTTTCCTGCTCATGCTTAGAAATACATGTTGAGTACAGGATTTGCTGGAACGATACTTGTCAGGCATTATTGATGTCATGCAACACGAGACACTCTTCATTAGATTCCCACACATACTCCTTTTCCCTGCTCACCCTGCTCTGTGTCCTCGGGACAGGTTTCCCCAGGCATTCTCACTTTTCATGATTCATCAGTGGGATGTGTTGGTAGGAGAGGCCAGGGCTGTTCTTCCTGCTTACTACCTGCTGGCTGATTGGCTGTGAGGTGCTGTTCCTGTGGGTCAAGCCAGAGCTCCTGCCAGGTGGCCCTTCTCTATATGCCCAGCTTTTCTCTGAAGTCTGATAACTTCTCACACTCTTCTCCTTTTTGACCTAAAAGAGGTAAGTAATAACTCCCCCCCCAAACACACCATATTATTTTGTTTTCATAGAGAGGCTATATTCCCATCTTCTCATAGTTTTCTGGCTAGTTTCCATGGGTAGCCATCAGAAATAATTACAATTATGGTAATTGAAAGCATCAGGTGTTCTCCCACAGTGTTGAAGTTCATAAATACAGAATCAAATTGTTGTCAGGACTGGTTTCCCTTGGGCAATAGGAAGAAGTACCAACTTTATGTCTCCCAGCATCTGTTGGCTTTTGGGAGTATTTGCAGTCTCTTGGTTTATGGATATGCCATTTGAGCCTCTGTCTCTATCTCTACCTCTTACATGCATGCTGCTCCTTTCCCATATCTCATAAAGAAACTGCTTCTTTGGATGTAGAACCACCTCTTTCTATATTATCCTGTCCTGAGATCCTTGTTTTGATCTCATCACTGCAGATTCTTGTTTGAAAGCTTACCTGTAAGCTTCCAGGGTAGGGGGCTCCACCTCATCTTCTACAGTTTTTTCCCCTTAATCTTTTTATCTAATCCTACTGGATTCCTTATTGCTATAGATATTAGTTTTTATATGCCAAAGTCTAAAAACAAGAAGGTTCTAATATGCAACTTAAGGAAAGAGAAGTGCTGGTGTGACTAGGCACACACTCCTAAACGAGAAATATGTTGCCTGCCAGTAACGCCAGAGATGAGTACTGCTGTCTTAAAAGGATGGTTTCTGGGAGTTGGCTTCTGCAGAGATGGCTCAGAGGTTAATAGCACCTGCTGCTCTTCTGGAAGACTTGAGTTTGTATCCAAACACCCACAAACACCTGTACATGAGCTCCAGGTTACTGGATGCCTTCTTCTGGCCTTAGAGGGCACCTGCACAAATGTAGCATACATTCCCAGAGTCACACACACACACATACACGTACATTTTAAAAAATAGTAAAAAACAAAACAACCATTTCCTCACAGTTTTCTCAAGATAGTAAAGTTCTAGTTACTTTCAAACTTTCCAGTTACTTGTACTGTAGTTACATAAGTACTTGAGTTCAACTCGCCTTACCAGCAAGGTTTTGATTAAAAAGATCTCTAATAAAATGGTGTCAATTTATTACTGATTCTAGCATATCTAAAACACTAGATGTTCTTCTATTACTTAGTCTGAGAAAGTTACACAATAAGACAGTTGTGATCTCACAGCTCAAAAGTACTTTCCTGAACCTCATAAGTGGACCAGTATACTTTATAAATAGAAAGAGGGATCAAGCTGTCAAGTGGGAAGATATTTTCCCATACTGGAAGAATTATCTATTATTTCATTTTTAACAAATGAAATAGAAATGGTTGTAAGAACTGCAGGCCTAGACAGGTAACACAAAGGCAAAACTAACAGCTTTTTGTAGAAAATGAAGCTGTGCAAAGCTGAGGGATGCTGAGAAGCATGAAAAAGACCCAAAAAGTCTGAAGTCAGAGACAAGACTGTTCTTTTAGTTACAGTAAGTTAAGGTTTTTTTGAAAATTTATATTGAATATTTCCTTTCCCTCATCTTCTATTATATAATTCATGTTTCTTAGCTTTATGGCAAAATATGCATCATTTTACTCTAGAATATTCAGCTGTTGCTTATGGATCATATGTAATTTTTTTTTTTTTTGGATTTTTCAAGACAGGGTTTCTCCGTAGCTTTTTTTGGTTCCTGTCCTGGAACTAGCTCTTGTAATCCAGGCTGGCCTCGAACTCACAGAGATCCGCCTCTATAATTAGTTTTTAAAGAAAATTTAAAATAACATTTTATTAATTCTTAGAGAATTTCATATAATATACCTTTTCTGTGGGACAATGGCCTGTAGCCTGTCAGTATTTTAAATAAATGCTGATTGGCCAGTAGCCAGACAGAAAGTATAGGCAGGAAGTAGAGGCAGGGCAATGAGAACAGAGGAATTCTGGGAATAGGAATAGGAAGACTTAGTCTGCAGTCATCACCCAGACAGAGAGGAAGCAAGATATGACTCCCTCACTGAAAAAGGTACCAAGCCTCGTGGTTAACACAGATAACAATAATGGGCTAATATAAGTTATAAGAGTTAATAAGCAGCCTCAGATAGTAGGCCAGTCAGTTTGTAATTGATGTAGACCTCTGTGTGATTTCTTTGTGACTCCAGGAACTGGGCAGGACAGGAACCTCAGTCAACATACCTTGATCATCTTACCTCTCATTCTTCCTCCCGACACCTTCAGACCCTCTTCATCTGTTTGTGTTCTCTTTTACTGTTTTTATTTGTTTGTTTTGTTATTTTCTTTCTCTTTTTATTTAGAAGAGACTCTCTTGTAGAAGCCCTCTTGGTCCTTGGCTTCATCCAATATTTCTGGCCCTTCTTTAGTGTTTCATTGGCCTGAGATATAGGAGATGAGATGTAACTGATAGTGGGTACCCTTCCTTGTCAACTAAGGAACTCACCTTGAATTTACCTAGAAAAGTAGAACAGATTCTTCCCTCTTGGTTATTGAGTTGATTATTATTCGATGTTAAGGCAGAGAAAAGCAAGACCAAAGATGTCTCACTCTTCCCTTCATTGCTTTGCTTGCCTCTCTTTATATTTTACACTGACTTTGAACTCATGATGTAGCTTAGTCTGGATTTGAATCCCTGATCCTCCTGTCTCTGTCTCCGAAGATCTGGGATTATGGGTATGGACCATTGTGCCCAGCCACACTGCTGCTTTAGTGCACTACTTTATAAAGATTCGGGATGTGCTGCAGAGTGTACAAGCATCAGGTCACACTGTTATCGGTGAGATAATCCCTGGAAAGTTAAAAGGTCTACTTTCTGTGTTTCTTCATTGTTCTTTGAGGCGTCTATTTAAAGGTGACATTTTCCTTATTGTAAAAATGTTAATTTTTTCATTTTTCTAGATGGTTTATTTACATTGAATAAGCTAGCAAGATTAAAAGGACTTTTTCTTTCATAGCAGAAATGAAAAACTGGAACTGTACATTTGTGTATATTTTCCTTCAAATAAAAGAAAATGAAATACCATTTCATGAGGTAAAAATGTCTCGATGAGTAACAGAGATAAACATGGCATGAAATAAATTACTTAATAAAAAATTCACAGTTGTGATTTGTTTAATCCATTATAGTTGACTCATACTGCCTGTTCACATTAGTGGCTGAATATAAACCATTTTTGTTGCTGTAATTTTATTCATAGTTAGAAAGAATAATGTAGTTTATGGCAGGTTTAACTACAACCATCAACTATTCAACATCCTGTTGCTTTCAGACTGTAGAGTGAACATATGTTTTTAAAATCTTATTATGCTATATAATCTTAAGTGCTTTGTGTTAATATATAACTTTGTTCATTTGATTACAGCACTGGAAGAATGTTAAAGTTTTATGAGCATCCTATAATAGTCAACTTTTTGATGGAATACTAAGCATTGTCGTCATCATGCCTTATGGAACTTTATTCCAAGATAATTCTAGGCATAGCCACTTTTTCAGCTAGGTTGCGGCCTAGCACGTACCAGGCCCTCTGAAACTTTTTTTCTTGTGATGCCCTTTGCCCAAGAAAATTTTGTTATCTTTCTTATGGGCAATATAAATAAATCAAACATTTGTTAATAAGAAATAATAAAGAAATTTATTTAAAGTAAGCAAATTTGCATACTAATAACATTATGTACTTGTTTATATTCACACAGAATTAAACTTTCACTGAGTTTTTGATACTACAGAACATTAGTGACTTTAACATAGTTTTCAAAGTTGACTGATATCGTGGTTTTATAATTGTCAATTGTTGTGGAATATTATTTTAAGTGTGTCAGTGTGTGTTACTTTTGTTTATGCTGCATTTGCTTAATTATGTAAAGAAGTATTGCTGTTTTACCTTGCCTGTCTAAAGCACCTGGCTGGTCTAATAAAAAGCTGAACATCTAATAACTATGCAGGAGAGGGATAGGCAGGGCTGTTGGGCAGAGAATAAATAGGAGAGAATGAGAGAGAAGAAGAGAATGAGGGAGAAAGAAGGGAGACACCCAGGGCCAGTCAGCCAGGCAGCCACCAGCCAGTCAGACATGGAAGAGGCAGGAAAAGTAGAATATACAGAAAGAAGAAAAGGAAAAGCCCTGAGGCAAAACATAGATAAAGACAAACACATTATAATAAGAGCTAAGAAGAGTCTGGGCACTCATAACTAATAAAAAGTCTCTATGCTATGATTTGGGAGCTGAGTGGTGGTCTCAGAAAGAAAAATCTGCTACAGTCAATACTGAAAGCTTCTCTTTGCTTACACACATATTACAATGGTAGGAGGTTTATTGTTGGAAAATTCTGTCCATTTCCCAAGCAAATATTCAAATACATTTCAATAAATAAATGTAAACACATATAATAGAAGTAAAACTCAAGTCAGCAGCAATTAAATAGAAATTTTTACAATCAGACACTAATAGATACAATGCTCTGGCACATGAATTTGATACAGGTGTCCCATTAGCACTGTAGGGAACACGTCGGTCTCTTAATTTCATTCTTACATGATGTAGCATAGTAGTAATCTCTTAGATTAAAACATTCCATCTTGCAGAAAAGCTTTAAAACTGGAAGTAAATATCTCAAAATAGCTTCAGGAAGTCCATGAAACTGAATAGATTTACAAGGCTCATCCCTCCCTAAGCATACATAACAATAAAGACTATTGAGAATCATTCTCAGATCAACTGAGCCGCTGGGAAGAGATTCAGACAGAACACCCTGGAATAGAGAGAGCAGAAGCACCCTGAAGGAAGTAGACCAGTTGAGCTGCTTGGAAAAGGCTCAGACAAATGGAGTCACCTGAAAAAGATACCTTTCAGACTATTAAACTGCCTCAAGGTTGTGCCGTGCCCACAAGGTTTCTGGCTGTCCTACATTCTGCGATGGGCTTTGATGAAGCAGCTGTCTTTGCGCCATTTCTGCTCCTCTATGAAACCCCTCATTCATATTCATGTAATTAACCACAACTAAACACAATTGGTTCACCAAGTTGGCCTTTGTTGGCATCTATACTTAGGTCTGTCATGGACTCTCTATCTCAAGTGAGTAGATATACATACATTACATCTTCCCCAGGAATAGTATCATACAACACATGATAAGGAATAACAGTAGGAAAATATTAAGTCTCTGTTTTCCATAATTAAACCATTACTTTTCTTTGTATATGCAGTATAAAATACTGCGATTCGTAATACACAGTAGCCTGGAATCTGAGCTGACGCGTTTTGGGCAGCATTGCTGCTGTGTGGTATGAGATGTGTGTAGGACAGGATGAACAGACTGTGTGATCAGAGTCAAATTTCACTGAGGTTGGGCAAATGCTGCTAGGAAGACCCCAAGTTTAGTACATTTGATACAAAATTAATTTCTTTTTGTTTTATGTTTAGAAACCTTTTACTATAGCCAAGGTTTTCCTGACCCATGCATTCAAAGCTTGACATATCTGAGTGAGGGCTGTGCCTAGGTCTGGAGTCCTGGGAAATTGTGAAAATGGGATTCAAGTGTGAGAAAGACCAAGCTCTAAGACTGAGTTCACTAGTCCTTTAAGAGAAGGAGCCTAACAAGTCTCATCTGTCTTTCTTGGAGGTCAGCACGCTTCTGTAAAGGATGAGGTAGTAAATATTTAGGTTTATAGACCCTACACTCACTGCCCCAGCAGTTAACCCTACTTGTTTAGCATGAAGCAGCACACAGATAAAAGGGGACAGGTGGATGCGGCTGCTTCAGAAAGTGTCTAGATTCTGATCCTCCCTTCTAAGCCAGAGCTGTTAACTGCACTTTTCTGATATCAGCAACCAGGGAAGAAATCTCCGGTTTGAATTTTTAATTAAGAAAGTATTCAAACCGAGATAAAAAAAATCTTCAGAACAAGAGAATCAGCTCTAATAACCCTAACACTCTCAGCTACCTGGGATTAGCCATTTGCTTCATTGCCGTGAGAGAATACCAGACAAGAACAACTGAAGGAAAGAAGGTTTCTTCTATTCCCAGATCCAGGGATTCATCTTAGCACTGGAAGGAGTATGGAGGCAGAACTGGAGTTGACTAGTGGCATGGGGTTCACAGTTAGAAAGTGGGGAGTGGTGTTCAGTTTGTTTCCTCCTTTTTCAGTCTCTCACCCTGGCCCATGGAATGGTGCTGCCCACAGGTAGAGAGGCTCTTCTCATCTCAGCTAACTTAACAGAGATGATCTGGAACAGATGTGCCCAGAGATTCGTTTCCGTGGTGTCCCCAAAACCATAGAGTTGACAAGATTAACCATCATGGTCACATAATCCTTTTTTCTTATTTTTCTGTAGCTGATGGAAGTCAGTTAGTGAAATGATAAGACACCTAAGAAGTCCCTGCTCCCCAGGCTCAGGAAATGCTGCACCATCCCCTCAAATTACTTAGAGCTGTAACCCCTACCGCTCTGATTTCATTCATCTCCTAAATCTTTCCGAATCCATTTCCAGGTACTCTTTAAAGGTCTTTCATTTGCCTTGCAGCTTCCTAATTGCAGCATGAGGGAGGCCCTCTTGTTATGTTATCTGAGTTCAAACCTGGAGAGTTCATACCCATTTCTTATCTTCCCAAGAAGCTCCCTACTGAATTCAGCTGTTATCTTATATGGTGGCGAATGTAACTAAAGTTCTCCTTTGTGTTTGCAACATTTAAATGCTTCCTTCTCATTTTATACTGACCAGGACATCTAAAAATGTCCTTTCCTCTTTGTTAATAAAACCATATGATGAGCATATTTTTTGTATATGTTCATTATTTAATGAATTTAATGAGAGACTATCCTGCATGGCTGATGTACCAGGAAACACCATGTACTAGGATTACTCACATCTGGAGAGATGTTGTCTCCAGGGAACAGTCATTTTCTAGTTTGGAAATAAGAAGCCTCCATTGATAGCCAAAGGAGGAGAAGACTTGTTGGCTGGTTCTTAGTGTACTGTGCCACCCAGTTGGGGTTGAGTCTCGGGGTCCTGTTGCGTGGGTGCTTTTTGACTTATTTTGTAAGGTTTGAATCTGCCTGATCAGCTCTCTCTGGAACCAGTAACACTCTAATAACCAGTATAGACCAATGACTACATGAAAAAATAAGGTTTTTATTTTTTACAGGTAATCTATCAATACAATAGTTATTTTTAGATACATTAATCATATCCTTTATTTTACAAATTTCCACACATTTTTAAAATATGTTTTCTCATGACAGGGTTTGCTATTCAAGTGTGGTTGGCCTTGACCTCAGAAAGCAAGTGCTGGGATTATAAGTATGTGCCCTCAAGCTGGGCACATCTGAACTGTATTTGGCTGATGAAAAAAGTACGGAAATTAGAAAGAGACAAGAGGATGGGGCTATTTTGTAGAATGCTATCTGTCCCTGTTCCAGGTTTCAGAAATTCGCCAGTGACCTCCTCATCTAAAATGTTTCATTGGAGCAGGAAAGGATAGACAATAGTGTTTAAAACTGAGTTTCCTGCTTTTGAAAATTAAACACGTTCATTACAAATAAATGGTAGGTTTGTATACTGATTAAGAAAAAGTGAGTGCTGGTGACCAAGGGACTGGAAAATCTGATTTCCTGAAGCCTCGACTTGTCCTAGTGGTGTCACTAAGAAACTGAAATGACTTGGTACATAGCTGGGGTCCCCATCAGTGCCATATAGGTAGGCTAGGCACATAGGAGCTCAGCTGGCAATACATTACTTTTACTACTAATTGACAAGGGCAATTACACTAATAAATCCTCTCTGTTTCCAGAATTAAGAATGCCTTCACTGTTCAACTGCAAAAATCAATACATCAGAGTGGAGATATACAAAAAGCTTAAAAAGATAGAAATAATTTTCTAATATGAGAGGACTTGGTTGTAATTTTGTGTGTGAGTTACGGTAGCTACAAGATTACTATGCCAACCAGAAGCAGGCTTTGTTAGCCACAGAAGCAGAAAGAAGGGAGAACTACAGGGAGAGATGTATATTGCTCCTGAAAGGAAGAGAAGGTTAATTGGGTCTCTGTTTTGGGAAGAGTCCCTAAAAAGGTTTTCTGGAGACTTGTGCCTAAAGACCTGACCTCTGTGTTTTTCTCTGCAGTTATAGTCCTCTGCAGTTATTTTCCAACCATTTGCAATGCAGAGCCTAATGGTCCAACTCATTGCTTAGAGTACTTGGGCTTTGGTTTCCTTTGATTTCCTTAACATCTAAGTCAGCTTTGCATTTAACTACATTTTTTAAAGGAACTCTTGAACTAAGAGTCAATGCTTATTGTTGACATTAACATACAGTTTGCCCATATGAAATGGCCATATTCTGTGGGTTAAAATGTCCACCATTGGAAAGATCACATGGTTTAATTGAAAACTTGGGCAGCCAAACTTAAACACCTGGTTGTATTTGGTATGCCTGAGCTACCGCCTCAGCTTGGCCGGCCACAGTTAGTCAGTGAGAATTCTTTTGACAACCAGCCAAGTACAAAGCCCTGGGCTGTCTCCTTACAACAATTGAGAACAAGGGGACACATGAGGCCCTTGTAGTGTCTACAGCTTGTTGAGAGCCTAATGCAAGTATGACTGTTGTTTTTGCCAGATGCAAATTGACTCAGCTTCTACAAGGTCCAGTGGTTCATGGAAACAAATCCCCCCCTGCAGGCTGAGCAGACTCTATGTTCCAAACCCCTTTTATAGCAAAGCTAAATTCTAACCAATCTCTCTCCCCTTCAGCCAGACATTCTTTTCCTCACTACTGGGTTTACAGCCTATATTAAAATCTCTCTCTTTCTCTCTCTGTTTCTTCTTCTTCTTCTTCTTCTTCTTCTTCTTCTTCTTCTTCTTCTTCTTCTTCTTCTTCTTCTTCTTCTTCTTCTTCTTCT
>NC_022009.1:3460028-3470446 GCF_000317375.1 Microtus ochrogaster | reverse complement strand
TTTTGGTTTCATAATGAATCTCTCCTCTCCCCCCCCCCTACCTCTCCCTCTCTCTCTCTTGTGTGTGTGTGTTTGACATTTTTGTGTCAACTTGACATAAGCTAAAGTCATCTGAAAGGAGGGAACCTCAGTTAAGAAAATGCCTCCATAAGACTGCACTGTAGGCAAGCCTGTAGGGTTTCTTCTTAATTAGTGATTGATGCGGGGAGGAACCAGACCATTGTGGGTGGTGCCTTCCCTAAACTGGTAGTCCTGGCTTCTATAAGAAAACAGGCTGAGCAAACCATGAGGAGTAAGCCAACAAACAGGACACCTTTATGGCCTTTGCATCAGCTCCTGTCTCCAGGTTTTTGCCCTGCTTGAGTTCTTGTCCTGATTTCCTTTGGTGATGAACTGTGTGGGATATGGAAGCCTAACTAAATAAACTGTTTCCTTCCCAACTTGCTTTTTGGTCATATTGCTTCATCACAGCAATAGGAACTCTAAGTAAGGCATATGTGTGTGTGTCTGTGTACGTGTATATGTTTGTATGTTCCTTAAAATTCTATATTTAAACTTATTTCTTTGTATGAAGCCCTTATCTTCTAAGGGACTTGAATGTATTCTTGTTCCTTTTCTAAGTCACACTGTTACTCAGCTTTTTAACAGGACTGTATATGATGATAAAAGAAGAGAACTCCAGTGGACCATTATGATCACACTGAGATGGCCATATCTATTTTAGATGCCTGTATCAGACTGTTTTCCCTTAATATCATTACTTATTTTGTTCTCCTAATTTCAACATCAGCTTCCTGTCTGCTTTGATAACCTTTTTACTGTCACGTTTCTCATGCAAGTAGGCTTGAGTGAAAAGATGTCCTGGTACATTGTCTTACAAGTATGCTGGCTTCTGTAATATCAGTTTCTTATATCAAGTTAGGAAATTTGATTTGGTATAAATGTCAGTTTTATCAGTGCAGGTCATACAAATTTCTGTCTTTAAAGGACGCCTCTGTTTGTGGTATTCTGTCTGTATTGGTCAGACTTTACAACATTGTGGCAATGCACCTGACAGAACTTAAGGGAGAAAGGATATATTTATCTCAGAGTTTCAGGGGGTGCAGTCTGTCGACTCTTAATTCTGAGCCTATAGGCAGAACATCATGGTTGCAGGTGTGTGTGACAGAGGCTATCACTTTATGGAAGGCAGGAGAAGAAGTACATAAGACAAGATGCTGCCTCCAAAGACATGACCCTAGTGACCCCCATTCTAAAGTCTCGAAATTTTTCAAAATTTTCAAATTTTTCAGGTGGGCAACAACCCTTCAGTACACAAAACTCTTGAGGGAACACTTCCTACACAAATAATAACACCACCACCAATCTGATTGTTAATACTCCAGGCAAAAGGAACAATAAAAACAAACAAACAAGCAAACACTCACCAAAATAAAGAATATATTCCCGGGAAGTTTATTAAACTACAGGGCCTATTTGTAATTTCCTATCAGACAAGCCCATTTCTGTCAGAGTTTTATAGTAGCAGTGTAAATGTCATGTTGCAAGTAATACTTTCTCTTGTACGGGAAGAGTCTATACCTAGATGCCAGAGGGAGCTACTCAATTTTCTGTACCTTAAGTGTGTCTCATAACAACCAATTCAAATAATTTAGATACTTACATTCTTGTTTCAAGCGTGTATTCAACAAGCAACCTACAAGTAACATTGACTATACCATCCTACAGCAGTCCCCTGGCTAACATCAATCACATTCATGTACTTAAAAAGCAAATCTTTGCCGATACATGATTTGAAGAATTACTCCAAGCCTGTTTGTTTACAATTGTTGACTCTACTAAAATGACCTCCTGAAGCTAATCACCTGGAAAACATTACAGATTTCTTGCTGAGGAAATCAGTCTTTCCAAATGCATTTTCCAGCATAGCCTCTGGTCTCCCTCTTGTCTCCAGTTTGCAGGATCCTGAGAAAGCCTGAAGCATGCTTCTCTAAATGTCAAAGTCATTAATCTCTATGAGGCTCTTGAGTTTTGAATCCTCGCTCTTCTCCCAATGGGTAACACAGGGACAGAAAGTTTCATCTTTCTCAATACTGGCTCCATTGATGGGGAGTCAAGGCCATCTGAAGATGCTACATCGTATTGTGCCTTGTCTTGTATCTGTGATGTGTAAGTGTCACTGGACTCCTGATAACGTAATCTTCCATTTGCAAGTTGACCCACTGCTCTTACCCATTGATTTTCTGGGCTCTCTACATATTCTCTTTTGTGTCTGTGGTATGAGTGTCTCTGCTGTTATGTGGACATACATGCATATGAGAGGCCAGAGGTTTCTTCCTCAGTCGCACTACCTTGTTTTCTGAGATAAGGTCCCTCCCTGGACCCAAAGCTAATTGATTTAGATAGACTGACTGCCCTGCAAACTTCAAGGACTTGCCTGACATCCCCTCCCCAGTGGGGAGATGACCAATGCACAGCACCATCCCAAGCTCTTTATGTAGGTCCTCGTGTTTACATTGTAAGCATTTTACTGACTGAGCTGTCACCATAGCCCTCTTTAAACAGCATAGATTATCCTTCCTTAAATATGCATGTGTACTTTTGAATATATAGTAACTTATGAAACAAAAGCTATGGCTTGCTTCAGAATAGTGTGACATTGTTCCTTTCTGCTCATTCTTATTACTTTCCCTTACTCCATCCTGGTGATCATTTGTATATTTATTTCTCATGTTTCAAAAGCTTTTGACCCATTCTGGTTTCTTGACTCTCATCAGTGGCTACCTTTCTCACTTAGTGGACATCATCCCTGAACTCGATCTTTCCTTTTCTCCAACGCTAAGGTCACTGCCACTCAGATGTCCTCAGTTAGATAAGAGCTCTTTTTATTCTCCAATCTCATATCACAAACACTTATTTCTTACAGATTTAGTGTTTTATTAATTACCTTATTGTTTTAGTGAGTTTAAAGCATCAGTTACAACGATTCTTCACCAATCAGTGTATATATTGACTTCAGACTTGGTTCTGCTTTCTTTGGCACTAGATTTCTTTTTTTTTTTTAAATCTACAATTATTTATTTGAAAACAAAGAAGGTAGGACTTTCCTTTAAAAAAAAAAAGAAGAAGAAAAGGCAGCCCATCAGGGGTAGGATAGAGTCTGTTCAGGCGCTGGCCAGCCCCGGGCACTGCTGGACAGGCTGGGGACCTTCAGGTGGCAGACCTCTTTAGCCCAGACCACACTGAGCGCTTCATTCCCTGCATGGCCTTTACTTCTTGCCAGTCCAGTTTGGTGTCAGGGACCTCAGGCTCGGGCTCTGGCTCCTTACTCAAGGCCCCCTGTGGGGAGGCCACCACAATAGGCAGAGGGCCACACTCCTCCCGGAACTCCACCACGTGGAGACCCTTCTTATCAGCCAGATGTTGGTGGGTTTCCTGGCGAGCAAGCCCATGGAAGAGGCCCCGGGTGAGGTTGATCATGTTCTTAGACCCCGTGACCCTCGCATACATGTCCTTGATGCCAATGAGGCGGCAGATGGTGATAATGGCTCTGTGGCAGCGGAGGCCATACCCTCTGGGTTGTTTCTTCATCCTGATCTGCGTCCTTTTAAATCTTAAGGATATATCATGGAATATTGTATGGCCTTCATACAGTTCTATATAATGCAAATAATGAATTGCTCTGTTCTTTGCCTTTCTGAAAGCATCTGCCCGGTCAGCGGCTTTCCCAATAGCAAAACCTGCGGCCCCATTTCCATTCCCCACAGCAACTAGCACACGGACTGACTTCTTTCTTCCCTCTTTTGCTGTCATATTGAAAACATTTCTCACCTCGAGAACCCTGGTGTCAAAGTCTTCGTATGTTTCTCCATTGGGTCCCGGGTCTGGGGGGCCAATACTGACACCTCCCCATGTGTTTCCACTCCATCCGCGCTCCCGTTTAACTTTGACCTTCCTCCTCCGTTCCCACTCTTCTCTCTGTTGGGTCATGTCGGCCTCCACCTTCTCCTGCTCTTCTCTGCTTCTCTGGCCAATGGTCTGGACTACTCCACTCTTCATAAGAGGGACATTCAGACCAGGCCACAGGAAACCAGAACGTCCTTCCCCGATGATCTGGCCCCTGTTCAAATCCTTTTTCCTCTTCCTCTTTGTCCTTTTGCCTCTTCCTTTTCTTGCTCCGGCGCCAGTCTCTGCTAAGGCACCCTTCCAGAGTTCATCTGCGGTCAGTTTGGTGAAGAAGCTGTAAGGCCTGCTCTGCTGGCCCGTCCAGGTGATGGGAGAGGAAACACAGCACTGTGTCTGCAGTGCATGGCTCAAGCTGGCAAGACAGTGGTTGGTTTCTGTTCCCCTGGGTGACAAAGCGCCGTGACTGAGCGCAGTCTTCGCTGACAGAAAGGAAGCTGCTGCTGGGAAGGTGTTTAGAGAGAGCTGCCTCAACAGGAAGTGACCTGCCGGTAAGCTACACAGCGCAGGGAAACAGCCTGCAACTCGTACGGCCGCGGCCATGCTGGAGCCACAGCAGAGACGCTGTCTCGGCACTAGATTTCTTAACAGATCCTTTGACAGATTTTTTAATTTTAATTTTTAATTTAAATTTCACCCCCAACTCACTGGAAAAATGAAGTTTGATTCTGCTTCCCTCCTGAGGTAGTTATTTCCAGGGCACAGATGACTTTTTAATCAAATAACCTATTATAAATATTTGCAGTCCTTTTCTTTGTGGCCCCACATAAATACACAGTCGAAGCTCTTTTATCCCTCCCATGCCTTCTGTGCCACCATTCTCTTCTGCTTTTCTTTCTCCTTCCTTAAATATGTCCCTTAAACAATAATACAGACTCCATTGTGTGAATCTCAGAATTCCACACAATGAAACGCTCCGATGTCCTAGCCCTTTTTCTCTTTTTTTTTCTTATGCATACTTTTAGATAACGCCCTCTCCCAATGAATTCAGATATCATCTGTTTGGTGTATGTGACATATATTGCATGGAAAACAAACAACACAAAGAATAAAATCATAAGCTGTGGGATGGCTCATTATAGGAAGAGTGTTAGCTGTGTAAGCATGAGAACCTGGTTGTGAATCATGATTGTCAACCCAAAGCCAGGTGCAGTGGCATGTACCTGTATTCCCAATGCTGGGGGTGGGGCCAGAGACAACCTGGAGGTTACTCACCCATCGATGTAGCTGAAATTAAGAGCCCTACATTCAATAAGAGTGACCCTATCTCAAAAACAAAATGAAAAGTGACAGAGGGAGACACCTGATGTCATCTTCTGGCATCTACAAAAATAGCTGTATTATACCCTCCCCAACAGCACACACACAGCAAAAAGACATAAAATCAAATAGCTAGAATTTCAATTAGTAGTTATATGTACATGTATGTTTTTTTCTCAAAGTATTACAGTACTCCTATCATTTTAATTGTCATCTGATTAAAATCAAAACAGCTGACAAGAAAAGCTGACTTGCTCCCTGTGAGCAGGAATTACAATATTCCTTTGATTTCCCCCAGGGACTCGGGATTAGGGATTTATACATCCTAGGCACTGAAGTAGCTTTATAATGCTTATAAACACAGTGATGGTGACAGTGTGTAACCGTGCTTGCCTTAAAACATTCCTCATACAGTAAAATACAAAAGATAAAAATAGATTCCACTTTGATCAAGTTCATTTTCCCAAAGATTATTTTTCTTGCTAACTAAAGGCAAGAAATAACTTTCAATTACACATAATAAATTTGTATTCAAATACAACCCATTCCTAGAGCTCTGGCTAGAATACTAACGTTCTTTAAGACGTTAGGCCCCAGGACCTATATATATATACCTGTACCTTACTGACACTTCTTACAATGTGATTTACATAATCATTTTAATCAGAAATGAAGATGTAAAATGCATCGCAGCAATATTCTGGTCTTAGTTCAGTTAAGGCTGAAGCTGGAGGGGCTAAATGAGCTTCTCAATTTCACTTTTCTAATGGGATCAGAGTTTCCAGGATCAGCTTGAACACTCTATGTTCTTCTCCTCCCCAACACAGTCTATTCACTGTGAGTTACTGTGTTTGTAATCAAGTAAATAATCAAGTAAAGGCAATCTAAACATTTAGGGGCTCTAAGTGTGTGTAAATATATAATAAGGGCACACATAGGCAGGATGTAGAGATGGAAAGGGGGAGGAAAATGTCACCATGGTGACACTAATCTCTAGTTTGAATCAGGAACAACTAATAAAGATCCCTGTAGGGATGAAGATGAAAGATAGTGGAATCAGAGAAAAGAGGAGCAGGGATTTAGGGAGAGATAGGAATGCAATCAAATGCATAAAATTGTAGATGGTAATCCATCGTGTGTGGTTAGAACTTGAAAGAGTGGAGAATGGCAAGAGGCAGGAGAGAGAGGGGAACTATGTTTGGAGGGCATTTGTGATCATGGTCAGGGGTTTGATTTCCGCCCTTGACTATAATTCTATTTGTCTGAAAATACAATTGAACACAGTCTGTCTTTAGACTATTCACAAGTGGTATGGAGGAGAGAATCCTGGACTTCGCATGAGCAAACCTGAGTTCAAGTTCTTGTTTTTCAAATCTTCTAGTTGTGAAATTGTGCCCATTCACCTAATCACTTCAGATTTCAGTTATTCTATTTGTGTAATGCAGTAATGAAAACAAACTTTCCTGTAACAGAAAGCAAAGTGGATTTTGAAATGGGAGCCTCTTTATATTGTGATACAGCGCTACTATTGTCCTCACTTCAGGGGTAGAAAACATTTGATACAAAGGAATAAAAGAAACACTGTTGAAGGAACTATACCTCAAGTTTGCTTCCAGTCCTTTCTCTGCAAGCACAGATGCAGCCTGTGTATTTTTTTTTCCAATGTGCTTCTGCTAGGAAAAGGAAAGCCAGTCTGCTGTTTCCTTGGGGTTCAGGAATCACAGGGCACTTGGAAAAGTTTGTGTAGTGAGCATAAGGAAACCTATTGAATTAGGAGAACTGATTTGATGTTCATATTAGTCAAAATTAAAATTTAGCTTGAAGTATATAAGCAGGCAGTTTTCAAATGATTGACTCAAAGCCACTCCAAAACTCCCAAGCCATAACCTACCGCATTCTGTTCTTCCAGAAAATAGTGAATGATTAAGTTTCATGATTGTAGGATAAAGAAAGCAAGTGGCTATAACACAAATGTAGGGAAATGTCTCAAATACCTTACAGTTTTAGGTAGCAGAAAATCCAACAACCTAAACATCATTTTCAAATGCAATCTCATATAACACATCTCAAAATTTAAGGTTAAAACTGGCACAAACATTATAGTGATTCTTACCTAATAAAATATTTTATAGCTGCGTATTGACTTGAAGGTTGAAAATGGAAAATATTATTTATCACTTTTCAAAGGGAAACATACTGAAATTTTAAACTAATTTTTAAACAAATTATTAAAAGAATGATTTCTATAGACATGGACACAAATATTTTAAATGAAATTTGTTACCATGTCAATTTAGCTAAAGAGCAGTGAGTTCTCACCAGGGCCCAAAATATCCATCCCAAGCCTGGGGTTTTGACTGGGTTTACAGTACAAGGAATTTATTCCATCCTGTGGAGAAGGCCTCAAATCCATCTGAGTGTGATGGATTACTCTCATATTTTCTTTTCATTTTGGTTGATGTGCTAAAACACCTGACAAAAGGCAAATTAAGTTATAGTTTGAGGTGGTTTGAGTGAGTTCCTTCCCCCCACCTCTACCTCCAACCCCTCCCGGCACTGCCAACCAATTTTAATGATTTCAATAGTTAGTTTCCAATCGATCAGCCGCTGTTTCAGGAGAATTGAGAGGTGTGGCCTTATTGGAGGAAGTATGTTTCTGGGGGCAGGCTTGGAGGTTTCCAAATATGTTGGTCATGTAGAGTTTCCTCTTTTGCTTCCTATTTGTGAGTCAAAACATGTGTTCTCGGGTGCTGCTCCAGCATTTTCCCTGCCTCTTGGCTGCCATGCTCCCCACAGTGATGATGATGGGCTATTATCTCTCTGGAACTGTAAATCCCAAATAAACTCTCCCTTCTATAAGTTGTTATGACAATCTTGTTTGATAACAGCAATAGAAAAGTAATTAATATAAGTTTATCATAGCAAGGAAGTCAAGGCTTCAAGAACATAAGTAGCTCTTCCCATCACATCGACTGTGTGCAATAAACACGTTAGTGATTAACTCCAAGTCTCCAGCAATGCGTTGGGGTCACATTAAAAGAAGAAAGAGAATTATCTTCCCTTGGCATCACTTACCAAGAACAAATCCAGATTTAAATTCTCTATTTCATGTTCCCTATTAACACGTCTTCTGTCCTCCTTTTGCCTGTTGTATGAGTCAGAATCTGTGTATGCCTGAAGATGGCCTTGCGGATCTGTCCCTAACAGAGGGCTTTCTCTCTTCATTGAACATCACAGAAGGCATCGTACTGGGAAGGATGAGGGTACTTTACAGAAATCTTTAACACAGTTTTTGAAGGAATTTTGAGACTGAGTCCAACTGATTCAAATGACTAGAAAGCAAACCGTGTTACAAACATTATTGTTTTTCAGCCAATACCCATAAATGTTGTATTTAACATTTATGGTGAATATTTCTTTTAGAAGATTGCTTTTGATGTCTGTCCAGGTTAAAGGCATGGAAGAGGACATAATTTAAAATTGCAGCTATGTATTAGTTCAGGTTATAAAAGTTGATTATATGGAAATTCGATGCAACTAAGGTTGCTTATTACATTGTTCTCTTAAAATCAGGTTAAAGAAACAGTTCAAGTATACGGTATGGTGTAGCACAAATTCTCATTATTCTTAATAAAAGCTCAGAGTCAGATATTAGGGGGTGAAAGATGAGAGATCCCAGAAGCAGTGTGCCCAGCCACTATAGAATTCATCTTTATTTCTGTAAATATGCTTTGTTAAGTTTTGAACAGTAACAGTTCTTGAAAATGTGTGCCTATGTTTATAACCTTTTAGTTTTGTAAAGACAGGATGTACCTGGCTCTATATTTGGCCAAGCTAACAAAATAATAAGTTTTGTTTTGGTTTAAAGATGTTTTGATGTAAAAGTTGGGAAAAATATATTTGACCTATGTGTTTTTGCCAGAGGTTAATGTTGGAGGATGGGAAAAACATGTTTGTTCATATTTTAAAAAAAGCTTGCTTTCGAAGTATAAATAAAGGCAGTTGGGGATATTTGGGGCCACCACTTGTGAAAAACTCATCTGTTTCAGACAGTTCATTTCTCTGTGTCAGGATCTGAACCCAGGCTGCAGCGAGACTGTGACAGAAAGGGACTTGAAGGAAGGAAGAAAAATTTCAGAAATAGGAGGGAATTAAGAGAAGATAGAAGTGAATATAACAGAATTATATACATAAATTATATTATCACAGAACAAATGAAATCAATACAAAGGAATGATTTCTAAGTACTGATAAAAGTAAAAGAACTTCGAATTTCCAAGATGGCTTTCACTGATACATACTGTCTACATTCAAGTTTTGTGGGACACTCAACCTCTTGAGCGATCTGGGACTTGCTTGTAACCCATGAAGTACATTACACAAGTGTATCAACTGTAATTTCTAAAGTAAGATTACCAAAGCTGGTGGATCAGATGTTATGTGCTACTTTATGGAGAGATCTATGACAAACAATGCTATAAAGCTACAACCAACGATGAACTGACTTTAGTTCAGACAGATTATTGCCTGAGCCAAGGTGAACCCTGGCATCATATAGAGAATGCTGATTGATGAGCTTGGGAGTTGACAGTTCTCCCGTCCATTGCAGTTGTGTTCTGTTCCTGGACAACTCAGGTTCTTTGGTAAAGACTGTGAACCAGAAAACTCAGGAAATAGCACCTAGATTTTCAGCCCAGAGAAAGCACAACATATTTAGTCACTAAAGTCTGGGGAAGATTTTGAGACATCCTTAGAAAACTTATATGGTTTATTTTAATAGTTTATAGTTTATGTTAAAGTAGTCTCATTTCATTGTGTGACACTCTTATTGACAGTATCTTGTTATTTTCTTGTTGTTTCTGGGATACTTTTTGAAACTTTAGTCCTACATTAAAGAATTTTCTCAGTCTTGTCCCTGCCTATCTTTCAAAAATGTATTTGTCTCTCATGTCGTACTATGGCCCCCCTTGCCTTGCTATATTCTTACCTTGAATGAACTGAATTATTTTTCAAATGAGTGCTGGAGCTTAGCCCTCATGTGACTATGTTTGCAGGTAAGACTTTAGGAAGATTAAATGATGTCATGGTGGTTAACCCCTACTCTATTAGGATTAAGCCTTGGAAATTCAGGACTGACTCTCTCTCTCTCTCTCTCTCTCTCTCTCTCTCTCTCTCTCTCTCTCTCTCTCTCTCTC
>NC_022009.1:3451555-3459928 GCF_000317375.1 Microtus ochrogaster | reverse complement strand
CTCTCTCTCTCTCTCTCTCTCTCTCTCCCTCTCATTCATTCCCTCCCTCCCTCCTTCCCTCCCTTTCTACTTTCTTTACCTCTCTCTCTCCTCTTCCTCCCACCCTGTTCTTGTCTAAAATTCCTGGGGAAATTTTGAATTTAGATTCAGGATAATTTGTGAATAAAGCTTAGCTTAGTGGTTGGATGTTATAAGTCACTTTCCTACTCTTATAAATATATTTTATGAAAAGAAAAAATATTGCCAAAAGAATTCTGTCAAAAATGTTATATTCTTTACTTTAAAACTAATGCAGAATTATTTCCTTTCCTTATCCATATACAAATAAATGGTCTCCCTTATACTTTATTATTATTTATTATCCATGTCATAAGATATAAAGAAAAAAATTTGGTTCTGTCCTAGAAGCTTTTTATCAACTGATTGTCTTTCATTGTTACAGAAGGATCTATTTATAGTGCAAGGGAAGAAAAATATTCGACAGTCTTAAGTAACTGTGAATCTTGTGTGCTATAGTAACAGGCTTGGCCAAATATGTCCAATAGTGGAATAGTGTCATAGAAGCAAGAAATCACCTTGTGATTAGATTTTAAAGTCTGCTCCATTTGATGACTCATGTCTGTAACTACTAACTGGTTCAAAGCCTTAAGTCTTAGTAGATAAGCTAATGCTGTTATTATGTTAAATAAATATAACAATAAACAGACTCCCTAAGTTATTGTATTTATACAAATAAATTAGTGAACATCCCTATCCTTATCAGAGAAGTTTCTTTGAACACTGGATGGTGGTTACAACAAAGAATCATAACTGTTCAGCATGCAGAGAATAAGTGATTGTGCTGTGCTCGGCACTAAATGGGACATCTATGACACGTTCCTTTCCACCAGGCTTCCAAAACACAATGATCATGGCAGAAGATGGGAAGGAAAGATTGTTAGAGCCAGAAGTAATGGACATTTGTAACAACACAGTATTTTCTGGACGTAGCAGGGCCGTTGCATATCTGAACACACAAAGACTGTGATAGCATACATAGGACCTGGACCAGATTAAGATAGCCATGGGCAGTTGGAGGGGCTCATGAAATTTCACACCTAGCTGAGGATCTATTGATAACTGATGGCTGCCTAGGAAAGGCAGTAAGTTTTCTCTAGGGATATGGCCATGGAAAAGCTACCTTGGCTCCTATAGATACTCAGATATGTACAGGCAGTTCTAAGTGGACTCAGTGCTAAATAAATTAAAAAATTAGAGTGAACATGAATTTGAGAAGGAATAATAATGGGAAGGTTAAGGATGAAACTGGGGAGGATTTGATCAGAACACACTATAAACATGTATGAAATTCTAAAACAATGAAAAATTTAAAAAAGATTTCAAAATTGTGATATATATATATATATATATATATTAGTTTAAATAACAAATTAACTTTCATTTGAAGGATAGAGCACATATGTAAAAAGGCCAATCCAAACTTTTTAGAATACTCAGTGTGTAAAACAAGTAGTTGGGGGAGTTGAGGGACATGTAGCAAAAGTAATCAAATAAAAAAGGGTGGAAGTTCTCTTGGAAGCCGACAGGCAGGCTTTGTTTAAGAAAAAACCTGATGCATTAATCTCTGTAACTGAGTCTACAACTAGAATTGGAGAAAATGGCTGCCTTTAAGTGAAACCATTGCTGAAGATGCTCAAACACAGGGTTTATGGGCAGACTGTTTTGAGATCCATATACTTCAAATTCTAAGTCTATCATCCAGTTTACTTCCATTGATTTCTGTCGAAATCCCATTATAATATTTGTAAGTCAATTATGATTTATAAATATGGTGTTTGCTATAGGCAGCATAATGGCTTCTTAATGATCATCTCACCTTAACTCCTGGGTCCTGTGGCTATATTAGACTATACAACAGAACTTCTAATTATTTGACCCTAAAACAGACAGTATCCTGAGTGAACCTGGGGAGACTCCAAACCAGACTGACCCCTGTAGCTTTCGTAAGACAGGGCTATTCTAGTAACACCTCCATTAAAATCCAGGATATGTCTCTAAATTTTGACAGCTAGTGTCAAAAAAAATTATCTGCATTAAGATATTAAAGCAATTCATCACAGTGGCAGAAAACATGTATTCCAATATAATGTAAGTGTCTGTGATTAGTAATAAGATCAAATAATTTAACCTACTTTGGGGCAATTTATTTTTTATGAGAATTTTCATTTGATGTTGTTGGTCTTCTTTCTTTGCTTATTTGAGCTGTTTTTCTTTGTCACACTATCAGTTTAAGAGTATTTGAAATGACTCATGTAGTGGCTTAACTTTTGTTATATATACTCAGAATTTTTTACCTTTTATTTGCTTTATAGCTTTCTTTTCTATATGAAACTTTGGAAATTGTAATTTTAAAGCACTTTTTTTCCCCTTCTGACTAGTTTCATTTCTGTTTTCTATTTAGAATGTCATCACTCACCTTGAGAGTAGTTGAATGTTCACTTACGTTTTCTTTAGCGTTTATATTCCCTTTTCTATGCTGGATTCATTTAGAATCCATTTCAGAGAACCTCCTTTCAAGTTTAAAAGCATCCAGCACAGCATTTATCCCATTTGGAGACCACAATGATGTACCACTGAGAAAATCTTCTAAAAGTTCTTCCAAGTGTCCTGAGATCTGACGCGTTTTCCAAGTTTTTTCACTACCTGACCCATTTACTCAAGGAGAGACTTCTTAAGCCGACCCAAATGTAAGCTTTAAATGTGCCATTAGTCCAAATTCTGAGCACAGATGATCAGGAAAGAAAAAAAACCCACAGTTCTTAAAATAAGTATTTTATGGCGTTAGAAGGTCATTTCACTTAGGAGAAGTGCTGGTGGTTTTTTTTTCTTTTTTCTTTTTTGATTTGTTTTAATTTCAGTCAACTGCTTCTGTAAAAGTGTGATTTCCTCCGTCTCTACATGGAGACCTGTAAAGAATTCACTTTACAACAGTTAATACTGAGGACTACGTATAGAGTCAAGAGTGATGAATAACAGCACTGACTATCAATTATCACTGCATAATGAGTAGGAAAAGAGACCCTGCTGAGCATCTGAGGCGTTGCTTACACAGACACACTGCAGAAATAATTCTATGAATCATTGTTCCTGTAGCTTTCAAAGAAATGGTGATTGTCCTTGCTTAGGGTGCGCTTCCTTAAAACCGGGCTGAGTGGCGCAAGTGATTGTAAAGAATACAGTGCCTCAACTATTAAGAAAATGATTGATTACAGGGGAAGGCTAGTTCGGGCACCCTCTCCACTCTCTCTATGAGTCTTAGCTGGGGTCATCCTTGTGGATTCTTGGGGAATACCCCAACTATTATCATAGAGCTTTCATTCAATAAATGATGGACCCAAATGCAACGATCCACACCCAAGCACCAAGTTGAGCTCTGGGAATCCAGTAGAAGAGAGGGAGGAAGGAAGAGAGGGAGGAGGGAATATATGAGCTAAGGAGGTCAAGAACATGATAGAGAAATCTACAGAGACAGGTGGACCAAGCTCTTGGAAAATCATGAATTCTAGACCAACAGCTATGGAGCCTTCATGGTACCAAATTAGGTCCTCCTTATGCTGGAGACAGTGGTGAAGATTGGACTATCAGGGGGACCCCTGGCAGTAAGACCAGTCACTATCCTTGGTGCACGAGCTAGTTTGTTGGAGCCCATTTTCTATCATGAGATGCCATACTCAGCCTTGATGAGGGGAGGGGAGGGACTTGGTCCTGCCTCACTTAAAGTGCCAGACTTTGTTGACTTCCCATCAAAGCCTTACCCATTGGGAGGAGTTGATGGGAAGTGAGTGGGTTTGAAGGAAGGCGAGGGGAGGGGGTAGGAGGAGGGATGGGAGGGAAAACTGTGGTTGGAATATAAAGTGAAATTAAGAAAAATGAATTTAAAAAAATGTTTGATAGATGAAGATAAATGTGCTTCCTTCCCAAAGTCAACACATGTTCTGAGTTGTTTTCTGAACAGTGCGGCCTATGTGGCTTTATATCTTTTTCTTGTCTAGTTCCCACAAAAGGCATAATATATGATATTATATATCATCACAAAATGCCCAAGGAATTTAAATCCTCATCTTCAACTTCAGGAAGAGTTACTGTTGCAGGAATTAATTTTCTCTTTTTTTGCTAAACAACAAAAATAATTTTGTACTTCATATATGTATGTGTGTGTGTGCATATATACATAACTCCAAAGGGAGTTATGTATATTAAGTAGGGCCTTATAGAATTATCATTTTTGTAAGTGAAAAGGTAAAGTGGTATCAATTAATTTTGAGTTTGGCCTAATTAATATGGCTAACACATGGCAAAAGTTATAAGGAAAAACAAAAATTGGAAGGACATACTTAAGCAAGTATCCTCTTCATTTTTGTGTGGCTCTATGTCTAAAAGTAACTATTATAGCTTAATAAATAACTTTTATTTGGCTTTAAATTTGTAGCTACTTAAAACAGTCTGCTATGAACATAAGATATTTTGTGTAACTGCAGTGCAAAACTAAAAGGGGCAATGAACCAAGCAGAACTTGGCTCTTTAGTGGATAGCTTTACTGTGTTGTGTATCTGCCTATTTCATTAAGAAGGCCTGTTACACATCTACCCAAATGTTTTTCCTTTTAGAATGGTGTTTTTTTTTTTTTAAATCAATAAAGTACCCAGCTGGAAAACTCGCTTTAATGAGAGGCTTTGAGTTAGTTGCTCATAGCTATATGTACAGTTCTGTCATATAGGTGGGATGTAATGAGTGGGTTCTGAGGAAGCTTACACTGGAACTGGTAAAAAGACCTATGAAGTTGTAGGCGAGCGTGATAAGGAATGCTGTAAGTCAAAAGCTATGGAGTAGGAATCTAGCTAGAATTCAGTCCTTAATAAACCAATAATAATCCAGTGGTGTTTTCTACTGGATTATGGGGCTTGGGAAAGCAGTGATAAATGTGGGGACTTTTTCCATTTTCTTTCGTTTGATTTTTTTTTTTGTTCATTTTGGTCAGAGATACTCCACAGTATAATTAGCTTTATAAATGTTTAAATGAAGTTGATGCTTGATGCATTATCATTCAATTACCTAAGGAAAATAGACATCAATTCTGATATTCCCCACCACTCCCCCAAGCCTTAATTTTGATTCAGGAAAGCCAACGTGAACATGGAAAGATGAGTGAGCTCCTAATCTAGCACAGGTCTGCTTTTCTAATTGAAATAGAATGGCAAGCACATTATCGTGTCAGTTATTTTTCATTCTGCTCTGACAGAGTTTGACAAAAGCAACTAAAGGCAATGTGTGGGTCAAGTTTTTGTTTTTGTCAGCTTGACACAAACTGGAGAAATCCAAGGAGAGGGAACCTTAACAGAAGAAGTGACTCAATCAGATTGCCTATAGGCAAGGCTTTGGTGGCATTTGATTGATTAATGTTTGATATGAGATGACCCAGTTCACTCTGTGGTCTGTCCCTGGGTGGTAAAGAAAGGAAAGATGAGGGAGTCATGGAGGATTACAACAGCAAACAGAATTCATTCATTATGGCCTCTGCTTCCATTCCTGCCTCCAGGTTCCTGCCATGAATGAAGTATACCTTTTTTTTTTTTTAAATCACAGTTGCTTTCTCAGGTATGCCCAAGTGTTTGTTTCCTAAATGACATTGGGTCCTGTTACAACTACTTAATTATATTAGTGGCAAAATACAAATAAAACTAAGTGAGTAAAATTATTCTTAACACACTGTTAGCAGAGGCCACTTGTTTGTTCCTGGATGATCAGACTTGAAATGATCACTCAGAAACTATATTATTTGCAATACTGTTTGACCAATAGCTTAAGCATATTGCTAGCTAGCTCTTATATCTTTGGTTAACCCATTCCTATTCATCTGTGGCTTACTGGCAAGGTTCCAGCACATCTTTCTCCAGTGGCAGGCTTAATAGCATCTCATTGACTCTGCCTTCTTCCTCCCAGAGTTTAGTTCAGTCTTCCCCACCTATTCTGCCCTATCATAGGCCAAAGCTGTTTCTTTATTCATTAACCAATAAAAACAGTACATATACAGAAGGACTTAGCATACCAATACATGCCTCATATATTATACTTAACATATATTTTATTTATAGTGATATATATAAATAAATATCTGTTCAATATGCAATGAATTCAAATTTTAATATCAGTTTTAATATTTTAAAATATTTTTAAAGTAAAAACTTTTAATTTAAAAATTTTCAAATAAATGTGATCACAAACGCAAATTAACCATAGACAAAATCTACAGATCTCAGTGAATTTGTATACAGTTAGAACATCCATTTGGGAAGGAAGCTGTGTAGCTTTTCTTTGGATTTTACATCTTCATTTCAAAATATATTTTCATTTACTGAGCTATCACCAATAAAGAAAAATTAGACCTAGAAGGACATTTAGCATTATATCCTTTTCATAATTCATGTTCATTGAAGATAACTTTTTTGATAATTATTTAGTGGCATGTGATTGAGTATGCATGTGTGTGTTCATGTCATGATGCTTTTATAATGTCAGATGACGACTTATGGATATTGATGTTCTATTCTACCATTTGGATTCTTGGATCAGGCTCAGGACATCAAGCTTGCAAGCAAGCGGTTTTATCCATTCAGTCCCTTTGTGAGACTCCATGGAAATTACTAATGAAATATTTTCACCATTTTTGATGCTAAATATTTGAGATTTGCAGTATTCTACAAGCACACATCAGCCTGGATACCAAATTTTCATAGAAATGCTTACTGTACAGACAAATTTCAAAAAAAACATGGCTGAACCAATGCATTTACATTCTCAAAACTATCCCAGATATGTTAGAAACTGAACCTGGAAGTAGCAAAATACTTAAGAAGAATAAACATTAGGGTCAGTCCCTTAGTGATACTGGTTACCTGGGGCTAATAAGTAGATATCTAGACAGTTTATGTTATAGCACTGATTTTCAACATAGTCTGTGTATTAGAATAAAATTTGAACTGTGCAAAGGTATAGACCACCTTAGAACCACTGCAGACTATATTCAGACTATATAGAGCATTATACAATCTAAGAAAAGAGTGAGACCTTTGGAAACACCAAACGTTATTTTTTGGAACTCTCTTTTCCTCCATAATTACTTGTCACACACAAATATCATCATCTTAAAGGGACTTTCCCTATTCCTGAAATAAAAAACCTAATATCCACTCATAGTCTTTCCTTCATATTCTTACTTCTCAATACATGTGCATATTAAATAATGTAACTTTATATAGGTATGATTTTCATTTACCTTCCTGTTAATAGTATAGAAACTTAATGAGGTAAAAGACTTCATTTACTTTAATGTTTCATAACCATTAAAAGTTGTTTGGAAATGATTACATTTCATTAAAGAGTAAAATATGGAATCTTATTTGGCTTAGGAGATTAGAATCTACAAGTACAGTTCAGTGAAGGTTGATGCTACAAAGTCTATTTCTGTCATATGTGATTGAGAGATTGATTTATAATAGCAGTGCTTTTTGTTCTGAATGAGTTTATCAAGTATGTAGCCAGTCAAAACAAAAGAATAAGTACCAAGTGATATAATATATATATTATATATATAATATTAAATAAGCACATGCATTATATATGTGAAAGGACGAGGTAAATAGGCAGACAGATGGCAGATAGATAGATAGATAGATAGATAGATAGATGATAGATAGATAGATAATGGATAGATAGCAAAACATCACATCACATGGGTGCAACATCCAGCAGAAAGTGAGTGGAGCAGCTCATGGAGGTAGCCTGCTGGAGTTCCTGGTTAGCCCTTTCCCCTTGGATGAGTTTTCCAGGCCTGAAATTTCAGCTTCTCCCTTGGATTTCAGGCATTTTTATAACACAAGATAAATACTAGCAACACTTACTGGAAATAACTTACCATTTAGCTATTTTTTAAGACATGGATATTTTACTTTGGAGCTGTTTGGTTGTTTTCATATTTTCCTATCACAGAATTAGGGGACCTAGCTCATACCCTGATGGAGGAAGGTCATTGGTTGGTTAAATAAAGAAGCTGCTTGACCTGATAGGTTAGAACATAGGTGGGAGGAGCAGACGCTGAGAGGAAGAGGAAGTGAGCTCAGAGACTCAACAGCTCTCCTCTCAGGAGCAGACGCCTGAGAGAGACAAGATGCTTCACTCTTGCGGGCAGAGGTAAGAGCTCTGCTCTCTGAGGCACATGTGATGAAGCTCCGACCCAGGATGGACGTAGGCTAGAATCTTCCCGGTAAGCGCACCTTGGGGTGCTACACACAGATGATTAGAAATGGGCTAAATTAA
>NC_022009.1:3426866-3448785 GCF_000317375.1 Microtus ochrogaster | reverse complement strand
ATAAGCTAGCCTTGCGGGCAGTGGGGTGCTGGGGACGCAGCCCCGCCGCCCCTATTACTACAATACCCAGAGAAGGGGCCTTATAGAGACAAACACATTTGGATCTGAATGGGGTGTATGTCACCCTGCTATAAGAGCCAGCTACTAAGTGAGCTCAAACAGTACATATCAATTTACTATAATAATGTATATCACAGTTCACATGTTAGCAACAACAGAGCTTCTAATATTTAGGCCCATTATAGTTTAGAACTGTGCCCTTCTGACCAAGCAATTACAGCTAAAACAGACAGCAGTGACACTAGCCACTGACAAGAAAAATACCTTTTATCACTGAGAGTGTGCTAATATTGATATTTGATATCTAGTCTTGAAAAGAGTTAAGTATTTGTTGACATTCCCTAGGGACACACCAGCTGCCAGCTGCGCTGACCAGTGACACAGGTCTGCTAACCAAGACCTTCACCCTCCCTCCTCTCTTTCAAATCCAGTATCCCAGTGCCATTCCTAGCTCTGCAACTCCTGCTGTAGCCTTTCCTGCCCCCTACTTCATCTCCTGTGGATCCCACAGATCTTTCTCCACAGCCTTCCTCCTCTCACTCACTGATTAACTCAGTCTGAAAACTCAGCAGGTACCCCCTGCTAATGCAGAGGCTACTCCTGTCAGGAAAGCAGGTAGGTGGAGTGCAAATCTCTGCTTTCTCTTCTACTCCTCCAGATCCACTTCCTGCTGTCTCATCCCAGCTCTGTAACCAGAACACCCACTGCTGTCTCTCTTTCCTCTCTAGACTTTATCCCCAACAAATCACAAAGATCTCCTCCAACTCCCCCCCCCCCCAACTCATTCCATTATCCAAACTTCCAACACCAGCAAGCACTCCCTGAAAACATACCAGCTGAGCAGGCCAGAGAAAAGGTTCACAGAAAATTTCCTACCAGGAAGCACACACAGGCACCATACTCTCTTAACATCCAGAGAGGAAACAGAACAAAACCTGGGATAAGCACCTGAACCTATAATCATCCCGATCACAGATGCCTAGATGTTATTATAAAGACATAATCAATAACAACCAGGACAACATGGATCCACTAGAGTCCCACAACCCTATCATAGTAGGCCCTGAACATCACAACATAGCTGCATCCCAAGAAAAATAATGTTAAACAAGTTGTATGAAGATGATAGAAGTCCTTAAAGAAGACACATACAGATAAATCTCTTAAATGAATTTATGAAACACAAACAAACATGGAAAAGAATTGAATAAAACTGTTTAAGACTAGACATTGGCAAGAGAATTAATAAAGAAAACCAAACACGAGGGAATTCTGGCAATGAAAAATTTAGAAATTTGAGCAGGATCCACAGAGTCAAGCTTTACAATCAGAATACAAGAGATGGAAGAGTAATTCTCAGGCAGTCAAGATACAATAGGAAAAAAATGACTATCACAGTCAAGAAAATGTTAAATATAAAAAACTACTAACAAAAAACATCCAGGAAATCTGGGACACTATAAAAAGACCAAATCTAAGAATTGTAGGAATAAAGGAAGGTGAAGAAACCAAGGCAAAAGGCACAAAAATATTTTCAATGAAATCATAGAAAAAAGTTTTTGTAACTTTGTGAAAGAGATGGCTCTGAAAGTACAGAAAGCCTACAGAATAAAAAATAGATTTGATCAGAAATAGAAGTCACTGTGGCACATGATAGTCAAGACCATAAATGTATGAAACAGAGAAAAAATATTAAAAAGCTACAAGAGAAAAAGACCAACTATCATACAAGGGCAGGCTAATTAGCATTATGCCTGACTTCTGAATGGAGACTACAAAAGCCAGAAGGACCTGGAGAAATGTACTGCAGACTCTAAGAGATCACAGGTCCAGCCTGTACTAATAAATCTGGCAAAACTTTCAATCACAAGCAATATATTTTGAGATAAAGTCAAATTTAAACAATACCTATCTACAAATCCAGTCCTATAGATGATACTAGGAGAAAAACTTTAAGCCATGGAGGTTAGATAAATCTGTAAAAATACAGGAAATAAATAATCTCACATCAGCAAAACTCAAAGGAAAGTACACATACACACCACCACCACCACCACCAACAACAACAACAACAAAATAGGGATTAGCAATCATTGTTCATGAATGTCTCTCATATCAATGCAATTAGTTCTCCAATAAAAGACACAGACTAACAATGAATGAGAAAACAGATCCTTCCTTCTGCTCCATAAAAGAAACATACCTTAGCATCAAAGACAGACATTGTATCATTATAAAGATTTGGAAAAAGATATTCCAAGCAAATAAACCCTAAACAAGCTGGTGTAGCCATTCTAATATCTAACAATATATACTTCAAACCAAAATTAATCAAAAGATTGGGAAGGACACTCCATCAAAGGAAAAAAATCTACCAATATGACTTTTCAATACTTAACATCTATTTTCCAACTGTAAGTGTACCCACATTTGAAAAAGAAACCTTATTAAAGCTTAAGACACACATCCACCCTCATATATTGTTAGTGGGGAGCTTTAATACCTCAGTCCAGTCAACTGACTTGCCATCAAGACAAAAGCTAAACAAAGATGGAGGTAATAGATGCTATAATGGATCTATCTATGAAATGAAAACCATTTTGCCATGAGGAGTAGAGATGGGGAAAATCAAAGGTGGGATGGGGCAACTGGGAGTAGTAGAGGGAAGAAAACTGAGATTGGGATAAACAATCAATAAATAGGACCTCATGAGATGTAGAAGCTTCTGTAAGGCAAAGCTTTAATAGGACAAAATGGCAGCATACAGAATGGGAAGATTTTCACAAACTCCACAACCAGTGAAGAGCTAATATTCAAAATATATATAGAAATCAGTAAACTAGATATTGTGATGATCTGTTCTGTCTCTTTAAGAGACAAGCCACACCTACTCCCTCCCCTGTCCACTGAGGCAGGCAGATCTTCCTTCTGGCTTGCAGCCCGAGTCTCTCTTCTTTTCCCTCTCCCTCTCGAAGAGGCAGCTTCTGTTTCTTCTCTCTCTCTCTCTCTCTCTCTCTCTCTCTCTCTCTCTCTCCCCCCCTCTATCTCTCTCTGCCTTTCTGCTCTTTTCCTCTTCTCCCTTCCCCCTCCATAACCCACTAAATAAATATCCAACCTCACTCTGCATGGTGTGCCTATTCATGTTTCCGTCTCTTGCCTGCCGCCACATGGCTTCCTTCCCAGGACCAGCCACCTTCGGAGACCTGCAGTGGTGTGGTCTCATGTCTGTCTCTCCTCATGGCTTATTGCCACCACTCAGGGAACTACATCATTTCTGCTGCTTCAGCCTCTGGGTATCTGAGGATCCTGCAGCATTTTTATTAATTCATTTCAAATATAAGTTTACAAAATAATCTGATTAAAAATGGGACACAGATCTAAACAGACTTCTCAATAGAGGATTGTGAATTGGCTGGGAAACAAAGAATTATTTAACCTCCTTAGCCATCAGAGAAATGAAAATCAAAAATAATTAGAGATTCCATCTTAAACTTGTCAAAATGGCTAAGATTAACAAAACAAGTGATGCTCATGATGTCAAGGATGAGGAGCAAGAGAAAGACTCTTCCATTGCTGGTGGTAGTGAAAACTTGTACAGCCACTATGGAAATCAATATGGCTTAGAAAATTGGGAATTCATCTACCTCAGGATTCTGTAATACTTTGGGGTATTTATCCAAAGGATGCTCAATTGTACCACAAGGGCATTCATTCAACTATGTTTATAGCAGCTTTATTTGTAACAGCCATAACCTGGAAACAACACTGATGTCTCTCACCAGAAAAATGAATAACAAAAATATGGTACATTTACACAAAGGAGTATTGCTCACCTGTTAAAAAAATAACATCATGAAACTTCCAGGCAAATGGATTGAATTAGAAAAAAATCATCTTTATACTCAATTATAAGTGGGTATTAACTTTCCAGATGGCTACCCTGTTACTTTTACCCCTAGCAATTTCTGAGGACTGGAATGTTTTATGGGAAATAGCTTACACAAGACACAAGAAGAAGGTGGAGGACAAAATGGAGGAACTTTGATTCTTCAGTCTTGCTAGGATATGTTTATTTGATATTCCTGGGAGGCCTGCTCTTTTCTGAAGGGAAATATAGGAGTAGTGCATCTGCAGGAGAGGAGAGGTGGGAGGAACTGGGAGGAGTGGAGGGACAGGAGGCTTCAATGGGGATGCACTGCATGAGAGAAGAACAAATTTAAAAAACTTGACATCATATAATTTGCAGGCAAATGAATGGAACTAGAATTAAGTATCCTGCATGAGGTATCCCATACCAGAAAGATAAATTTTGTATGTATTTGTTTATATGTAGATATTGGTGATTAAGTGAATGATAACCAAGATATAATATGTCTAACCAGAGAGAGTAGGTATAACATAAAGGACTTGAAGGAACAAATGGTTCTTGTTATGAAAGAAAATAGAATAGATAATTATGGATACATGGGGACAAGATTGTATCAGGAGGATCAAGTGGGAGGGAGATAGTTGTGGGATGGAATATAGGGGGAAGACAGCTACAATTAAGGGACATTGAGGCATAGTATGGACACAATACATTAGAGTTTTCATAAAAAATATACATATATGAAGGCAATCTAAATTAAATCACCAAATAATGGGGAGACAGAGCTCCAATTGACCATTTCTTGGCGCCAAATGAAGTCACTAGTCCTGGGATTGGGTTACCTCTAAATTGAAATTTTGGCCAACGTGGTCTCATGGGAATTCCCAAACAGCTCAGGCTGTTTCCAAGATGATAAGTTGCTCTCCACAAAAGGACAGCAAATCTCCATTACTGAAGACACGCATACAACTCACTGAAGATATCAAGCTGGTGCATGTATAGAGTCTCCACTCCTCTGTTTCAGCATCGCTGGGACAGGAAAGTACTCTTCATGCTACCAAAAGAGAATCATAAATGCGAAGCCACCCACAAACATTTGCAGGCAGTGGTGTCCTGCGCAAAATGTCCTAGGGTAATTAATAGTGGCACAAAACTGTGGGAGTAGCCTACCAATAACTTATTTGATTTATGGCTTACTCCACAAGATGGAACCCATACCTGACACTGCTTGGTTGACCAATAACCAGATACGAGATAGCCTAGACACCTAGCATGAAAGCAAACAATACTGACCTAAACAAAGAAAAGAAATTAGTTATTGCGCATGATTAATAAACAAAAACTATAAAGTCTTTTATAATACACAATATCCTTTTAGAATGAAAATCTCTAATTTGTAAAAGAAGTGATCTTCCTTTACTTGGTAAAATTACTTTCAAATACAGACAGCTAACATTATGCCTAATAATGAAAAACTGGATCCAATGCCTCCAGTGTTTCTTTTGGAGTCATTAAAACAGCTGCCTCTTTCATCTACTCCTCATTTTATAAGTATGCTACAGGATAATCTGAGATACAACAGAAGTTAAATAGACTTACATTCCTTCTCAGGTTATTATCTCAAGTATCAGAACATGTGATACTAATTAGTACAGTGGGTGTTATGTGTTGACTCATAACACTGAAGCAGGACTTTTTTCACAGAGGAGAGATAGACACACACACACACACACAGAGAGAGAGAGAGAGAGAGAGAGAGAGAGAGAGAGAGAGAGAGAGAGGAGAGAGAGGTTTCTTTGAGAACATAAACCCCAACTGGAATATATTCCCCATGGCTATAGCCTCTCAAGTCAGATTTCTGTGTGAGCATGGTGGAAGAAAGACTTTGGTGTCATGGGAAAATCTGTTAACCATGTTTCTGTCTAATAGACAGCTAGTGTATATAGCTGCCAGTCTGCAATAGCACACTGGATTCTTTCTGGAAAATTCCATTTTAATGGCTCCAAAATTAAATCCTTTTATGTACTGAGCTGCCCAACCATTTTTAAACACCCAGTGAAGCAAGTGATAACCCATAAAAGCTGTATTGATTTCCAATTTTCTCAACTCTCCATCTCACATCTCCATGGTGCTAGCTAACTTCCCTTTGATAAAATGAATGAATATCAAGGTTGCTTTTACGGTTTGAATGTGGGATGTTCCCCACTTGCTTATATCATCCCAGCTGGTGGCACTGTTTGGGGAAAGAGGACAGGGAGGCACAGCTGGAGGAAGTAGATCATGGATGGAGGTAAGTTCAGGGTTACAGCCAGTTCCTCATTTGAGCTCTGTGCCTTCTGATCTACCAAATATCTACCATAGTTTTCTTCTATGATAGACAAAGACCTCTCTCCTGAAATATGAACCCAAACAAAACTTTCTTCCCCTAAGTTACTCCTGTTGCATATTTTATTGGAGCAGGAAAAAAAAAAAAGAAAACAAAAACCAAACCAAACTAAACCAACCAAACAAACAAAAAAACCTATAGTATTTTTTTATCTACCTCTATATATCAAGAAATGGAGTGAGAAGTCAAAGAACTTTTCAGAGAATGCATTTTGAGGTAATAGAGAAACAGCCTCATCTTTGCAGATGGTCAGCGGATCTAGCAGAAGGGCAAGTACGTACTTTCTTAGATCATAGACACCGGGAGAAACATAATCTTGAATGCTCATCTGGCTTTAGGTGGTTGTAGAGTTATCTTCTGTCCCCAAAGATTGCTGGTGACATAACAGAGATTCTTGCATCCTTTCTGAAAATAAGATAGTCCTGAGTATCCCTCCGAAAGAAAAGATAGTTTTGACCAGCTGTGTAAATTGTCACCTAAGCTCATGCAGTTTGTTATGGTTAAGGAGATACTGATGGCCTCATAATTTAGGATGCCAACTGAATTATTTTTCTCACAGTCCTAGAATATACGCTAATAAATTCAAAATAAGGGTATCAGCATGCCTGGTTTCTCGTGAGAGCTTCCGTTAGCTCACAGAGGACATACATTTATCTTCCTAAACTGGAAACCAGGTGAGAAATCTCCCTGTGATCCTCTCTTCCTGATCCCAATCCAGAGATTTCCATCCCTTGAGGCCTCCAGCTCCTTTCTAGCAGGGTCACATGGAAGTTGAAGTGTTCAGTACTTTGCTTTGGGAGGGATACAAGCACTCAGATCACTGCAGGTGGTAAAGACTCCATGAGTAGGTGACATTTGATCGAGGGGTTTTGAAGGGGATGAAGGAATAAGCAATGCAGATAAAAAGAAAGGTACAAGTGGGTCAGGTACATTCTAGAAGGAAGCAAGGTCTACTGGGCTCTGCAGGGAAAGATAAGAGTGTGTGGGTTTTATTTAGAATGAATCAAGAAACTATTAGAAATTTCCAGCAGTAACTTGCCTGACTTGAAATTTTCAAAAATCACCGCAGATATGGAAAAGCTGTGACGGTAGGTGTGGAGATAGAAAAGAAGATAAAGGGAGCTCAGTTGGAAACCCTGAAAGAGGAATCAAATACAGCATGGCTACTGTTTCAGAGGCAATGCAGGAGAAAGCAATTAATTTAACAAAATGCAATTTACAAAATTGCTGTACGGTAACGTCTTGTGTGAGGCATTTGTAATTTTAAGGGGGAAAAAGGAAGGTCCTGTGATTGGAAAGGCCACTGCATTGCTCAAGTGAAAAGAAAGTGAAGTGATTATCTCCAGTCTTACTTAGAGTACAATTATGTCAAGAAGGCACATCTATAACAATCGCTACAAATCAGATTGAGTCCTTATGAAGAAGGATATGCTTACAAAACCTTTCATCTCATGGTGCACAAACAGCCATCAGCTCCAGGAGCATTGCTTACTTGTCATTTCTCAAACAAATAAATAATAACTCCCACGCCTACAGTTTGATATGGTGTTTCCTCTTTCTGTAACGTCTTTCTGTTTCTCTAATTAATGCCCTCCGCTTCACTTAGATCCCCTCACAGGGCTCATTTTCCTCTATAGACTCTCAGTGATTAATGCCACCACATGCTGAGTACACCTTCTACTTTGCAAGTCTAAGTACTAAAGAGAATGTAATTTGCACAAAATTAGACAACAGGTGAGAAGCAACATTCGAGGGGGAAAATCTTCAGGCTGCACGACGAGGAGCTGGAGTCACATTCCATCTCAAATGTGGGAGTTTTTGCAAGATCTCTGGGCCCCCTCGCTTAACTTTGTTTGTGTAAATGGGAAAAAATACCCAATCCACATGCTTACAGCGGGCATCTATCAAATGCTAACAATAGCTGTCATCTCCGAGATGCTTAGAATCTAGAGCAAGAGCTGTCTCTTAATCATCACACTGTTCTGCCTCTATGGTTATTAGCAATACCTCAGTACAAACAATGGTCTCCTTTTGATTATATTTCCAAATTCTTGTGCTATGTATTATTCCCTTGAAAATAAACAGACAACAGACAATGAGTAGTGGGCAGGAAGTGTAATTTGTCCAGGCTTTCCCTCTGGGGTGTAAGAAGTAGTCTGTGTACTTTCTTCAACTGATGCTACAATAACATGCTAGAATAGTGACAAGAGAAACTATGTTTTAATTAACTAATTAGGGACATAATTTGTAGTTTGGCAAGCTTTGGCTTGGTGTGAGTACCTACGAAGCAATGTGATAAAAGGTTCAGATAAATAAATGGATGAAGGCCCTTGCTGCCAAGATTGAAAGCCTGAATTTCATTCCCCGAAACCTGCAAATGCTGGATAGAGTTAATAAAAATTCTGTGAGTTGTCTCCTGACCACCACAGGTGTGCCCTGTTACACATGCACAGGTTCTCTCTCTCTCTCTCTCTCTCTCTCTCTCTCTCTCTCTCTCTCTCTCTCACACACACACACACACACACACACACACACACTATAAATCTATGCAGTGTTGCTTGCACATATGTATATTTAGCACTGACTACTTAGTATTGCATAAGCATTCAGAGGGTTAATCTCTGATGAAGGCTGATTTTCACTGCTTCAGCAACAATTGCTTGCCTATAGCTCTTCTTCTGGGGATCCGACCATATGCAATTTTCCCCACCCACGTTGGCATGCTGGCTGGTCTTGCTATGCAGGTCTTATTTAAATGACCAAAACCTTTGAATTACAACTATAAACACCCCAGCAAGACATTATCAGTGGCTCGTTCAATAGTAGCATTTTAATCTTGGAGGCCAACAACAGCTGCTTAATGGGATTTAAGGCCACACAGTAAGAAGGAATTCATGCCTAGGGTTGTAAACCTAGTCAATTACTCTAGTCATAGACCCCAGAAGGAAAGCTACTATTACCATTTTCCTTAGTCAATATAATTTCTAACAATGCTGTAAGTATTTATCCTTATGCCCAGAGATGAATATAGCTTTCTCCTCTTTTCAAAGTAAATTCTTTTTGAAATGATAAAGAGACTATTATAGAGATCCACAGCTGCTCAAAATGCAGAAAATAGATTACTATGGGGTACCCAATGCCAACTGTTACATCTATAAGGCAACCACTACACTTAGACTCCGCGAACATTATGGAAAAGAAGGCAGAAAGATTTTTAAGATCCTCAGGACCAAACACCCGCTGTAAGATATGTCTTCCACACATGACAGAGAAGCAATATGGCTGTCATTTTTACTTATTTAATGCTATCAGGTATTGATTTCTCTTCTCTGTCCTCCCTGTCTTAACTTTCTTTGAGGGATGTCTTCTTTCCCTAATTTCAAAGCTTATGCCCTAGGTTCTTTTTTTTTTCATCCTGCTCTCTGCAACTTCCTACATTTCTCTCAGTGAACAACTGTATATGGTAAAGGAAGGCAATTTTATATCACCAGCTTATCACAGGGGAACCCTCAGTCTCATCTGCCAATAGGACACATGCAGTCAGGTGCCTTACAATGAGGGCATTTCAAAACTGTTTTCTCATTCTTCCACTTCAAAATCTGTTTCAATGCTTCTAAATTCAAAACAGTCATGACATCATATTCATAGTTACTCATAAGAAAAGTCTGCAAGTCAGTCCCTTGTAGCAACTGTCCTTTCATAATATGCTCCTTTTAAGGTAGCATGGGGATGACGGCAGGTGTTCTATCAAGAGAGCAGCCACAGAGACTCCTCAGGCCAAGCCAGGAGGAACTCTGCAGGAAACTGTCAATTCCCTTTTAAGAGGAAGCCTCAGCCTTGCGAATTCCTTCTCTTTTCATCTTTCCTTCAGGTTCTTTGCTTCTAAGAAGAATTGCCTGTATTCATTAATATTACTTCCTTCAAGACATTTGTCACAGTTGTAGCCATTTCTGCAGCGATTTCTTTAGTATCCTTTCCCTCTATTTCACTAAAGGTCTCCATACAAGTTATGCCTCTTCTACACTCAGTGAATTCTTAGTAAATATTGAAAATGTATGTAATCCTTTGTCAGTTGTCTCTGCTTAATTAACCGAGCTCATGACAAGGATTCTTAAATTTCAGTTATTTTACTATTTCATTATATAATTTCTCTTTTGTAACTTTTATGTTGCTTCTCTGGGTTTTCAACTTTTTCATTCGGCTCAAAAGAATTTTGTCACTGATTGTTGAAGCAGTTTCATGATAGCTACTTTGAAATCATTTTTCAAATAACTTCCACATCTGGTTCCACCTGATTGTGACATCAGCTAATTTTCTTTTCTTATTCAAATTGCAGTTGTTTCCTTGGATACTGGATTAGGAGACTCCGGAATTTGCTCTAGTTTTTTTCTTCAGCTTCAGTCACCCTGTCTAACATGTGGATCTTGGTTTAATGCCAACGACAGTTTAATTTTGGCTCCTTGGTGATGTTCTTTTGTCTGCTTGGTGTCTCCTGACACCAGGGTTCCTGTTCTCCCTCTTAGGGCTACCTGAAAGAGTTGAGTGTTCTCAAGATTTCAAGTGGAGGCATTTCAGTGGGAGAGGACTGTGAGTTCATATTATGTGAGAATAATGGTCCCTCTGTACTGCGAGTCTCAGAGTGGGCGTGAAGAGTCTGTCACTAAAACAAGAAAGTTTTACCAGACCAGGGTACCTCTTGCCAGCCACACCCTCCCCAATCTTAATCTCTACACAAAGAACATTCTCAGGGTCATTGGAAGGAAATGATTATGCCCCAGTCACTTAATTCTGATGTAGCAGCAGTTGAACTCTTCATGAGTAGTGTCAGGAAATTTCATGTCGGAGGGGCTTCTCCTCGACTTAGGGCATTTGAAAATGAGCATTTCTTCTCACAACCAACTACCAGCACAGTGATCACAATTCTGCATCCAGAAGCCAATCTCTAGTACATTAGGGGAGGAAATTGCCCAAGACCCCACCTGTTTGCTGATTATTAAATTCCAAACTCCCAAACGAACTCATTGAAAGCCTAATACATTTGAAAGTTATCCTTACATTGTCTCTTTCATCATTTCAAAGTTTGTAGTTAGTAATGAGAAATGAAAAAGGCTCTACAGGTCTAATACTGGACTGGGAGGAGTTTTATAACTGTTACAATTAAATACTTAACTATTTATTTGCTTTTCCTTTTTTTATTAAAAATAGATTCTTTTCTCATACAACATATCCTGAGTACAGTTTACTCTCTCTCTATTCCCCCCAGTTCCTCTCCAACTCCTCTCCCATCCAGAACCAATCCTCTTTTTTTCTCTCATTGGAAAAGAACGGTTTCTATAGGATGGCAAGAAAGCATAACACAATACAATATAATAAGATGAAACAATGACCATGACATCAAATGTGGACCAAGCAAACCAGCAGAAGGAAAAAAGCCCCAAGAGAAGGCACAAGAATCAGAGATCCTCTTATTCACACACCCAGGATCCCCATTAAAACACTAAACTGAAAGCCATAATGTATATGCAGAGGACACAGCACAGACACACATAGGCCCTGTGCTGCGGCTTCAGTCTCTGTGAGCTCATATGCTCAGCAGAGTTAGAGGGCATTGTTTTCCTGGTGCCTTCCACCACCTTTGGCTCTAATATTCTTTCTGCCTTTTGTGTTCTGAGGGGAGGGATTTGATGGAGACATCCTATTTAGCATGTTTTGTGTGTGTTCCAAGGTCTCTCTTAATATTCTCTCTTTATTCTGTATGTTTAGTGTCCTGATTATTATGCACCAAGCAAGGGGACTTTCTTTTCTGGCCCAGTGGATTTGGTGTCCTATGTTTCTTATTCTTTAATAGGCATCTCCTTATTTAGGACAGGGGAATTTTCTTCTATGATTTTGTTGAAAATATTTCTTGTGCCTTTAGCCTTAATTTCTACTCCTTCTTTTATTTCAGTGGTTCTCAATGCTCCTAATGCTATGAACCTTTAATACAGTTTCTCATGTTAGAGCAAACCCCAATCATAAAATTATTTTCACTGTTATATCATAACTGTAACTTTGTTATTGTTATGAATCATGATGTAAATATTGGTGGTTTCTGATGGTCTTAGGTGATTCTTGTGTAGACCTTCCAATGAGTCATGACCCATAGATTGAGAACAACTGTTCCATTTTTATAGATTTGGTCTTTTCATAGTGTCCCAGCTGTCCTCGGTGCTTTGTGCCTGGAGTTCTTTAGGTGTAACATTTTCTTTGATCGAAGTATCCATTTCTTCTATCATGTTTCTTCCATGTTTGAGATTCTCTCTTCCATCTCTTGTATTCTGTTGGTGAAGCTTGCCTCTGTCATTCCTCTTTGAGTTCCTAAAATTTTCATTTCCAGATTTCCCTCAGTTTGTATTTTCTTTGCTGATTCCATTTCTACCTTCAGGTCTTGAATGGTTTTTCTCATTTCCTTTTTCTGTTTGTTGTGTTTTCATAGATTTCATTAAGGGATTTATTACTTTCCTATTTAAGTAATTAAATAATATTCATAAAGATTGTTTTAAGGCCTTTTTCTTGAGCTCCAGCTATGGTGGAACATTCAGGCCTGGCTATGGTAGGGTTGCTGGGCTGTAGTGGAGACTTATTGTCCTGGATGTTGTGGTTTTATGCTGGTGTCTATGCATTTGGAGTTGAGAAGATTGTAATTCTAGGTGCTAGTATCTAGTCTTGTCTTTGCTGGGTGAGTGTTTTGCCCCTTTGTTTCTGTTTCCTCTCTGGTTCTCAGGAGAATGTGTTGCTTCCTAAGAAAAATCTCCTAGGGTCCTGATAGGTGTGGGTACTGGGTGTTCCAGTTAAAATGTGTTTCTGGGTACTGCGATATGAAGGAATGGTGATGATTTTTTAAATATTGTTGCATTTTATTTAATATTCTATTGAGGGTTTTATATTTATTTTCATGAATATTGGTCCATAATTTTCAATTTGTGTATTTTTTTAAATTTTATAGAAGGGTGGTACTGGCATCATTGAATGAGGCAGGGACTCTGCTCTACAGAGAATTCACTCTTTCTCACTCCTTGCACATCAAATTTATCTCTGAAAAAGGCCATTCTCTTGTACTATTGGTCTTAAATGTATGTGTGTGTGTGGGTGTGTGTAAAACAAGTATTTCACAATATCTTTCATGCAAACTTTATCAATATAATAGCTGCAATGAAGCCCTTTCCTGGCAATCTTTTTTGTCTCTAAATTACATTCACTTGTTGTCTGGGGTGATTTCTTTCTGATTTTCTCCTTTTATGCGGTTCCCTGAACATTGTTATGGGCTGCTCACACACACAGCTTTGATTTCATTTACTGTGTGTGGTGCCTTAGCTGTTGGGTGGGTGGGTCTAGTTGTCTTTGCCCCTGTATAACACAGCATAAGAGTTGGCAGGTTGTAAATCCATTTTGATAAGAGTTTACCTGTTTTCCTGGCTACAATTTCTTATTTCTAAACTTTAAGACAGAAGGATGGGAACAGACCATCTTATCTATTTCAGAAGTATTATTCCCTTGTCAAACTTTTTTTGCATGAGCACAGAACTTTGACTTTTCCCCCTGGTTTCTCTACTTTTTATTAGTTTTTTTTCTTCTTATATGTATTACATCCCCAAAACAGTTTCCCCTCCCTCCTCTTCTCTCAGTCCCTCCCTGTCCATGTCCCTCTTTCCAAAATCCATTTCTCTTCCTTCAGAAAATAGCAGGCCTCCCAGGGCTATCAACCAAACATCTCATAACAAGTTATAGTAAGTCAAGGCACAAACTCAGTAGGCTACCCCTTAGGAGGAAAAGGATCCAAAAATCATGCAAAAGAATCAGAGACAGGCCCCAATTACATTGTTATGAGTCTCACAAAACCCCAATCTAAATAGCTACACTATATATTCAGAGGACCTAGCACAAACCAATACAGGATTCCTGCTAAGTCACTTCAGTGTCTGTGAACCCTCATGAGACCTACTTAGTTGATTCTGTGAACTGTGTTTTCTCAATGCCATTGATTCCTCTGGCTCCTACAATCCTTCCCCCCCCCCCCACTCTGCTTTCTTGGGATTCCCCTAGGTCTGCCTAATTGCTGGGTGATGCTTTTCTGATGATGATTATGCTAAGTTCTAGTTTCTCTACTTTTAATATTCAAGCTATGGTCAAAATAATGTTTTCCTACTCCCTAGCCCTTCCCAAATTCTTGCTTATAACCTCCCAGTTTCTTTCTGCTTGCTAAGCACAAACTTTAATGATGTTCATTTGCAATTCTCCCCAGTGAGAGAGAAAGAGGACAATGATTGACAGATAATAACTGCCTAGTATCCTTTATTCTAAACTGTAATATCTTCCGGGTTAAAATAAGTCTAATTTTATGCCTTTTCAGTAGGAAGCCAAAATGCTTCTAAAAAACAAATCAAAACCATCAACTGACCAAACAAATAAACAAAACATCCTTTTTGAAGTCAGCTGTGTCCAAACTTTACACTTGTAAAAGTAATTTAGCATATGTGATGCAATTTAAGCCTAGAGACACTCACTACAGGCAGGATTGAGGTGACTGCATGTGGCTTACCTAGCCAGCATCATGGCTTTGACAGAAGGATAAAGCGATCTGTTGCTGCAGCAAAGAGAAGGGCAGTGGAGAGCTGCAGACACAGGTTGATTGCAGCTCCTGAGTGCACCCGAGGCCGATCTCAGTGCCTCACTCATAAGTTCAAAACAATTTTTAAAACTTTAATCTTAAGTGGAAGCAGAGATCCTTCAAGGACAGTAATTCAACACTAAACAGAGTGGAGTCAAGTCATTCTGAGACGACTCCTTTTCAAACGTCAGGGTGTGGTTTATGTAAACCCTGCTTACGTTACACTGTATTCGAAGGTGATGAAAAACTTGCTTATTAACTTTATTTATCCTCCAGGCAGAATCGATCTGTCTTTTGAAAAGAGTGTTTGACCTTTGTCCCAACATCTTTTCTTTGATTGATCTGAAGATGTTGATTGATTACCCAATCTTAATGAGTGCCCCCTTGTATTCTTGTAGCATAAGACTTTATGCTTACTTTACCAAGAGAAAGGACTCTTTAGTTACTTCTGACACACAGAAGTGCCCGTGCTCATTTAGAAGGCATCAGGAGCCCTTTCTCTATCACTGCTCTTGTCTTCCTGACATAGGTCCCTGACACAGACCTTGACAAGCACAGCCTGCGAAGCTCATTTCTATGAGTGGTAGGAGTGGTGCCTTCGCTTCTGCTTAAGAAAACTTGGCTGGCCAGTCTTCAGTTCTGTAAAAATGAGCTGAGATAATCTCACAGCTTGCTCAAAGGTAACTCCTTCTTACCTCACTTCACTGGGTTTCTGAAAACAGCTCTGAATTACTTGTTGCTTTTAGTCATTTCCATTCCTCCATCAAGTTTTGGTATTATGATTGTTATTATTATTTTCTGAAACACCATATTCTTTAGAGACTAAGGCAGAAGATTTAAAATAAAGGTTATTCATGCTTGGAAAGGTGTTCTTGGTGCTCCCCTATCCATAAACACACATAAACACACAATTTTATTTATTTAGGGTATTTTAGTTTCTTCAATGGGAAGACAGTATTTGGACAATTAATGAGAGCAGTTGATGTGGGAGTGATTTCTTTTTAATAAAGAAACTGCCTAGACCCATTTGATAGGCCAACCCTTAGGTAGGCGGAGAAAACAGGACAGAATGCTGGGAGAAAGAAGCTGAGTCAAGGAGTCGCCATGATTCTCCCACTCCAGGCAGACGCAGATTAAGATCATTCCTGGCAAGCCAGGTCGTGGGCTACACAGATTAATAGAAATGGGTTAGATTGATATGTAAGAGCTAGCCAATAAGAAACTGAAACTAATGGGTCAGGCAGTGTTTAAAAGAATACGGTTTCCATGTAATTATTTCGGGTAAAGCTAGCCGTGCGGGCGGCTGGGTGCCCGGGAAGCAGCCCACTGCTCCTACTACAACAAGCAGTGGTGGGAACTGAATTTTGTGGGAGCTGCTTGAGTGGTGATGAATATCTCAGAAATGCACTCTGCCTTTAAGGCTGCAGTGCTGTCTTCAGACAACCCCAGTGCTGTTTGAATCCTAGAAAGGATTTGTTTATTTGGTTTGACTAACAGTCCAGAAAGGGAAAACAGTTTCCCCTCCTCATTCTTGGCTAAAAGAAAGATTTGCATGACAATAAAGTAAACATTAAACGGTACCCTTCCCCACAGCTGCACAGAATGGATAATGAAAACTCTAGTTTCATCTGTCACCTTGGAAAGGAGGTGAGGGACATTAAAATAACAAGACATATCGATTCTCTTTGCGTCTGATCAGCATCATCTAGGATCCTGTTAGAAAGAAAGAGCCTCTGAATCTCTCAACATATAGGATCAAAAACTCTGGGACAGAAGCCCATCCATGTTCTAATAAGCCCTGTGGTGATTTTGTGCTGGGCAGACTTGAGAATCCTGGTTGCAAGGCTTAGGTCTTGAAAGCCTTTCAACTGGGTTCTTCAGTGGATAAGCATAAACGAAGAAGACATTATTCTATGTGACGTATGACATTATAGTCAAGTGTCTGTTTGTAAAAAGTAGATTGTAAAAACAATTGTGTTCTAACCAACCCCCCTCCCATAACAGGTATTGCCTCTACATGCTAAATATGCTAAATAGCCTGCTTTATACAGAATAGATTAAGGAGAAATCCACTGCATTCAAGATGGTTAATATGTTAGTTTCTGCTAATAGAATATATAGGTATTTATTAAGGGAATCAAGTTTATAAATTGATGAACAATAGCAAAAGCTAGGGGTAAACATAGATACCTCTCATCAGTTTTGCTTTTTCTACCTACGTTGACATCCTTGTTGAAAAATGTAAATTCTTTGCCATGCCTCCCATCCCTCTGTATCAGTCTGTATCCTTTATCCTCCTTTGGAGCATTTATTGTCTATCATACCATAAACAATTTTTTTTTGGTTTTTCAAGACAGGGTTTCTCTGTGACTTTGGGGCCTGTCCTGGAACTAGCTCTTGTAGACCAGGCTGGTCTCGAACTCACAGAGATCCGCCTGCCTCTGCCTCCCAAGTGCTGAGATTAAAGATGTGCGCCACCACCACCCGGCATAAAAAATGTTTTAAGTGTTTACTGACAATCTCTTTCAAAAATAATGTATCATTCTCAATAGATGACATAATTTTTTAGTCAACACATGATTGAAAAGACCTGAAACATTGCCCCCCTCCATAAACCTCTGGTAAACATTTGTAGGATTACTAGCATGCTACTGCTTGTAAGCTTTCCATAACAATAAACAATTTCTAAAGCATAAGTTTATAGATAACCAAATGAGGGGCATAATATCCCTGAGACTGGCTTCATGAAGCATTTATGCCACTTGCCTGGTTCGAGGGATCTTTCCTCATTTGTATTATGAGCTAATGAGCCAACAGACAGGCAAATACTTAATTTGCAATTGGATATGGAACACATATTATACCGAGTAGCTCACATGTTCAAAAGTTAATGAGGAAAGGTTGGATGACATTTTTCCCCCATTGTAGGCATAAATAATAAACTGATGTCCTGAGGAGTAGGAACAAATAGTCAAAGCAATGGCACACAGCCTAAAATGAATACTTGTGTGGTTGTTAACATAGATCGACAACTTTACAGGTTTGAGATTCATTTTCGAGATAAACATCTGTTCTCCTGTGAGGTTTAATCAAGACAGTTAAATTTAAGTGGGAAGAGACACCTTTACCATGGGCAGTACAATCTCATGGGCTGGTGTTCTGGAATGAATGAAAATAAGAAAATGAGCTGAGCACCAGTATTCATCAATTTCCATTTCTTCCTGACTGTGGCCACAATGTTGCCATCACTTCCCTGTTGCAGTGGACTATAAGCCAAAATAAACTCTTTCTTTTGTAGTTACTTTTGCCAGGGATTTTATCACAGGAATAGGAAAAGTAACAGTTACCTTTCTACATGTATATATGTATGTGTACATGTATGTATATCATATCTACCTATATCTGTACCTTTATCTATCTATATCTATAATATCTATCATCTCTATCTATCCATCTACCTATCTGTCTGTCTGTCTGTCTGTCTGTCTATGTATGATATATATTATACATTGAATGTGTAAGGAGACTTTACTACCAGACAAAGGTTAGAAGAATGTCACTTTTGTGGAAAAGCTTATGTTTTACTATTGCTAGTGGAAATACTCTTGAAGTGCTCGCATCAAACTAAGACACATTTGTGTCAGGCAAGTACCCTGCAACTAAGATTTAACCTCAGCCCCTAACTCATTTACTCTGTTTTTCACCCCTTGATACTACATAGGAGCCTATCCTCAGGAGTTAGAAAGATAGAAGAGCAAATTAACTAGCAGATACTTTGGATTTTAGAAATCTAATATCACTATCTTTTAGTAATGGAAATTATATTTGCTTTTTAAAGTTACTTAGGTCTTTTTAAAAAAATTCTTGTCCTGTGTAGTACAGTACAAATACATTCCAGGGAGGTAAGATGGTAGGGCAATTAAGTGACAAGCTGACTTTCTTACTAAGAATAATCTTACCAATTTGAAAATTTAAGTATTTATTTCTTTTCTTAGATTCCCATTGTTCTGTGTATGGCATAAAATCACATCCCTGTCTAATTAATCATTTTTTTAAGCTAAAGAGAATCATAACTGTTTAAAGATATATTTAACTCAAGAGTGATCTCATTTGTAGCCTGAGAATACCTAACTAAGCTAGGGTGAGTTTGGTAAAAGATAATACAGTCAAATTACCATAGTAGATTCAGAAAGATTGAAATGATGCTAAGTCCCCATTATTTGAAGCTAGTTTGTTTCATTCTTAGGATTCCCCGGATGGCATCCACACAATGACTAGGAAACAAAACCATTTCCCCTAAGCTGTGGCTATTCATTTCAGCCTTCACTGTCACAACTCCTGGTAAACAAGACTGCAGATGAAAAGAACCACAGTGGCTCTGCTCTCTGAGAATCCCTAGAGACAGCTTGGCATCTGGCAGATAGAAAATAAAATTAGTGAGTTTCTGTTTTACTAATTATAGGTTTCTAAAACAATAGACATGCAGGAAAAGACATGTTTAAAAAGATAAAAAGAAAGCACGGCTATCCACAAGTTATTTTAGAGAAATAGTTTATGCTTTAGGTATTAAACTTAGATGGTTACTGGAGAAATTTTGTTAGCAGTAGTAGCATCAAGTATGTGGGGAAGAGAAGAGGAAGAGGAGGAGAGAGGCTAGATGGAAATAGAGAAGAAGGGGGAAGACATTCTATCTTATTTATTCATTTGCTTGTTTCTTTTTGAGACAAGGTCTCTCACTGAAATGGAAGCATGCAATTGGCCAGCAAGTCCCAGAGACCCCCCTGTTTATGTTTTTTCAACTCTGGGATTATAGATTAGCACTACAATGCCTGACTTTTTATGTGAGTGTGGGGATCAAGCTTTCATAAGCACTTTACTAAGGTATCCCATCAATCCACCAAATTTCTTTTTAATTTCCCATAACTGGTTACCTTTCTTATGCCTTTGAAACTCCTGTTTTTAATGTCTTTTCACTCAGAAAATAAATACATCTCAAATTCTCAATAACCATAAAAGTGGCAAAGCAGGGCCCTTTCTACTTTATAGCTTCAAAGACAGAACTGTGTTGCCTCTGGCATAGTTTTGTGCAATTAGCAGACTGAGAATAAAAAAGAACAGATATACAAATGGACAGTATAGAAAAGACATGGCCAGGTGAGAGGTACACACTCTGATGGGGTAGGACCAACTATGTTGTGACCAGGAAGTTCAGTGTGTTTATATTTATCAGGTAAAATACTAGGCGAAGAGTTAACTAGTCTTGGTAGAGTTCCTCTGAGGGGAGCTGCCTCGGGCTGTAAACATCCAGGAGTAGGATAGTTTCTAGGTTTTGTACATACTGCCAATGGGAACATTGGACCAGAGGAAAACTTTGCCAATTTGAAGCCTGACCCATGTTGGAAAGACTTTGTCATTTCTGTGAGTTTGAAGCATTGGTTCCTTGACATGGCTATCCCATGTCAACTTATTCAAGGATTTAAGGATTCACTCAAGGCTTGCTTAGCTCCCTCCAGAATTAGCTAAATTTTCATTCACCTTTTATTTCTTATCTTCTATTACAATGAATTATACTTTCAAATTCCCTGGGAGAAACTTCACAGTTTTATTCTAGATTTTAGTTTTTTATTTCTCTGTCTTCAGAGTCTTTTTATTTTGCTCTTCTCAAATGGAATTGAACAGATTAAAGTCCTATGCGTCATAAAACAGAAAACAAAACCAACTAGCTAAATTTAATTTCCCCTGTCAGGTAGAAAAATTACATAAGAATTATTTTTAAAAATTAACCTGTTTAATTAGCTATAATTAATCTTTATCACCAATGTTTAGCATCTCTAATATTAAGAATCATTAACTTCATCATATTTGTTTATCAAAAGAAACATTGGATTCCCATTAGGTACTAGTAGTTTTATGTAGTGTATAATGTTTGATGTTTTAGATGCCATTGATTGCCCATTGTAATGAACCATTCAGTTTTTCTGGTATTTATAATTATAATGAAATATACACAGCAGCATATTAGATAATAGGCATAAGTACTTTAAAGCTGAGTCATGTCTCCAAGGTAAATTTCATAGGGTTGAATAATGCTGTTTTATCTTTATTATCTTATAGCATGCATATAGTCAATATAGAGAATATATATGCTGCTAATTAAATGTTGCATGCTTTGAGCAGAACGAGGATTTCATAAGAAAGAAGTAAAATTGAAAAAATACAGCTAACATATCACAGCATGAACATAAAAATAGTTACAATGGTCAAAGTGATATGAGAGGAAAAAACAGAAACATTTTCGTATCAGGTTAAAATTGGAAAAATGAAGAAAATTAGGGAACCTTTTTCAGTTTGCCTTTCTTTTACTGTAATAAAACACCTTAACCAAAAGCAGCTTGGGGGAGGGAAAAGTTTGACTGGCTTAAGCTTCTCAGTCACAGTCCATCACTGAGCTAAGTCAGGATCTAAACCCAAGTGGGACTGATGCAGAAACCCAAGTAGAAACATTTCTACTGGCTGGCTCTCTGGATCATGCTCTGCTAACTTTCTTATACATCCCAGAATAGCTTACCTAGGTTGCCTCCTACAGTTGACTGGAATTCCCCATAATAATCAAGACAATTAATTCCTTATAGACATAGCAACAAACCATCTAATTTGGGCAATCCCCCAAATGAAACTATTCTAAAAGATTATTCTAGGCTGCGTCAAGTTGATAGTTGAAGCTTTGACAAAAATTATTTGTTAAAGTGATTGATTGATTGTGGTCCTGAATACGGAACATGATTCTTGAGACAGGTTTGAGGAATAAAGAGTAATTTCAAGTTAGAAATGATCTGAAGAGCTGAACTTTGTCTACTTATATTTCTTTAACAAAGTATTAGTATAATTAGCAAATGCTTTAAAAATTCTAGAACTTTATTTTTTAATATTTATTTATTTATTTATTTATTTATTTATT
>NC_022009.1:3408287-3426766 GCF_000317375.1 Microtus ochrogaster | reverse complement strand
TGGTTGTGAACCACCATGTGGTTGCTGGGAATTGAACTCAGGACCTTTGGAAGAGCAGGCAATGCTCTTAACCACTGAGCCATCTCTCCAGCCCCTAGAACTTTATTTTTGATTTTGATTTTGAGGATGATAAAACCAAAATCAAGAACTTAGCAGGTTCAGTATCTACTGAGGGTCTGCCTTTTATTTCCTAGATGGCATTGCCCACTTTGGTGAAGATGAAATCTCTGTGCTCTCCTGTTGCAGAAAGGACAAAGGACAGTGGTTTTTTCCTTCAATCTCTTTTCAAAAGAGCATTAATTTATTCATAACAATGGAATGCTCATGACTTAATTTCCAAATGACCCTCACGTGAGATACTATATTAATGAGTATGAGAGATCATCAGAGGATTTTGGAGAGATATGTATTGAGAGACTATAGTAGGAATAGTTCAAAGAGGAGTCACATAAAACAAAGTAGAAAGTTGTGCACTTGTAGGAGATGTTATATGACTAGGAACTACTTTGAATTGAGTATCATGTGAAGTACAGGTAGACAGAAGGAGGTCAAGTTGCAATTGATATTTTTGCGAATACAGCCAGAAATAGGGTACAGTTTATGTCATGCAATCACCTGTGAATCTACCAATTACGTATTTAAATAGAAGATCCAGATAAGCACCAAAATAAAAAGCATTCAATCAATTCTATAGTTATTGAAGATTAAAAAGACATAATTATCACATAAGTTCTTTAAAGTATGCCTAGTTTCTTCAAACATAGATGATATAATTTTGATAACCCTTTGGGAAAATAGAGTAAAATTCTTTTAATTATTTTTACCTTTTGTGAAGGGATTAAGCTTAGATATTTTATATCTTCTCAACTTTAAAGTTGTTTTCTTTATCATTTTTTCTTTCTTATTAAACTCTCAAAATATTGGGTAGTAAAGTTGTTTGCAAGCGACCAGGCATCTCATATATTTGCTATATGTATTTAAGTCTTTGGATGAAATGGTTTCTCATTATACCGTATCTTGAATTATTTCTTTTCTATTATTTTTAAGGGAGAATCACAAGTTTTTTTCTTTAATCTTGGCATTTTCAGTATGTGATGATTGTGTCATATGGCCATTTAAATTTGCAAAAGAAAATCATAATGAAAGGAACCAGATGTTCCCTGCTGATGAGAAGTTCCATGTGAGACTCCATCTTCTGAATCAATAAGAAGTTTTCATTTCTGCCTTCTCTCTATGCACTGGAATCTCCTATACATATTGCTTTCTGCTGGAAGCACAATGTTTGGGAGAATAATGTAATAAGATTAGTGTCATATCAAATATAAGGTTGGAGAATTGAACAGCTGCTAACTTATTTCAAGAAAGTGAAACTTTAACAAACACATGCACGCATGCACGTACACACATACGTGCACACACCACTAGACTTCCTAACTGTGGGTCTCCACAAGCTCATGAATGAAGAGGTGGATAACAGGGAGCAGAAATACACGAAGACAAAAGTATTTGTCAAAGAATTTGAGGTTGTACTTGACGTTATTGCTAGTGAATTCATTTCTCATATGCTAATGCTCTAACTGATATGTCAATGCAACAGTAAGTTTGGCACTTTTTTCTTAAAAAGTCATAAAAGTATGGATTTTTAAGTTTATCTTTTAAGATTTCATAGAAGTGTATATTATTTGTTGAGCACATTCTGTCTCATACACCCTATTATCTTTTGACTTCTCCTTTCTCTTTAGTATCTAGAGTTTCTCTGGACAGTTTTACTTCTATTCTTCTACTTTTATAGCTCTCTCTCCTCTCTCTCTCTCTCTCTCTCTCTCTCTCTCTCTCTCTCTCTCTCTCTCTCTCTCTCTCTCTCTCTCTTTCTCTCTCTCTCACACACACACACCCCACAGAATATTATGTATCAATATGGAACCAATTAATCATAAATTATTAAAAACATTTTTTCTAGGTAGTCACAACACTTACTTGTAGTCAATACTTTCCAGTATTTAATTCAGTTCTAATATTTTTCAAACTGAAGACAAACTGTAGTACAATAGGCTAAAGGCTTACTCAGAAGACTTCATCTGTAGGGAATAGGTGTGTAATACCGTAGGCTAAGGGCTTACTTATAAGGCTTCATCTGTACGGAATAGGTGTCTCTACCCACCGGGCCACAGTTCTTTTTGAATTTTTTTTTTTAATTTTCGAGACAGGGTTTTTTTTTTTGTAGTTTTTGGTTCCTGTCCTGGAACTAGCTCTTGTAGACCAGGCTGGCCTCGAACTCACAGAGATCCGCCTGCCTCAGCCTCCTGAATGCTGGGATTAAAGGCATGCACCTCCACCGCCCGGCCCTGAACATTTATTTTTTTTCAGTCAATGTCTTACTGTGTTGCCCTGGCTAACATTGATAATCCTCTTGCCTCAGTTTCCTGAATGCAGGGTTTCTTGTTTGTGATAATGTGGTCAATTTTTGATTTTTGATATGTTTAGAGAGGCCTAAAGGAAGTTTTATCTTTGTTGATTTTTAATTGTGTTTCTTTGGAGGAATTCTGTTCCTGTCAGGACAGTAAATTTTAGATGGGAGAATGGGACACAGGTTTCAGCTAATGACCGTAGGCCTCCAGTTTCCTAGTTGTTTCATCTTTTACTCAGTGAATTATTGTAAATAAGGGGTTCAGGGAGCTTTAGTATAATACAATGAAATCTTTGTGCCCTCTCAGTGTTCAGGATGTGCAGGCTGTTGATGCTTCCTCAGAACAGTTTTTTAAATATATTTTTTTCTTCTTTTAAATTGATTTTTTTTTTGAGCTCTACACTTTTCTCTGCTCACTTCCCTTCCTCTCCCCTTCCTTTCAACTCTCCCTCCAAAATCCCCATGCTCCCAATTTACTCAGGAGATCTTGTCTTTTTTTTTTCCCATGTAGATTAGATCCATGCATGCTTCTCTTAGTATCTTTGTTGTCTAGGTTCTCTGGAATTGTGATTTGTGGACTGGTTTTCTTTGCTTTATCTTAAAAAACCACTTATGAGTCAGTACATGTAATAATTGTCTTTCTGGGTATGGGTTACCTCACTCAAAATGATGTTTTCTAGCTCCATCCATTTTCCTGCAATTTTCAAGATGCTGTTATTTTTTTCTGTTGTGTAGTACTCCATTGTGTAAATGTCCCAAATTTTCTTTATTCATTCTTCGATCGAAGGACATTTAGGTTTTTTCCAGGTTCTGGCTATGACAAACAATGCTGCTATGAACATAATTGAGTACATGTCCTTGTCACATGATTGAGCATCCTTTGGATGTATACCCAAAAGTGGTATTACTGGGTCTTAAGGAAGGTTGTTTCCTAATTTTCTGAGAAATTGCCATACTGATATCCAAAGGGGGCTATCCCAGGTTGCATTCCCATCAGCAATGCAGGAGTGTTAGCACTTGGCTTGAGTTATGAGGTAAGCAAATTATGTGTCTCTGAAAGTGTTACCAGGAGAGAAGCTTGTTGTGAAATATTATTTTCAGATGTGTGACTTTTGTTTATTCTGAATTTGTTTAACTCTGTGAAGCTGTGTTACTGTGCCTGTCTAAAATGCCTGATGGTCTAATAAAAGGTGAACAGCCAATAGCGAGGCAGAAGCAAGGATAGGTGGGGTTAGCAGGAATCATTACATAATTCTTAAATCACATTAATTATATCTGTCTCGTCAAACATTTACGGCTTATTTGGTTCAGAATTCTTGCTTCTAGCTTTTTGGAATATTTTAAATTCCTGTCTTCCATAGTTACTCTCCTGTGTAATAGTGTACCAGAAAGTTCTATTTGTTTCTACCTGTAAGTGAACACTCCTCAGTCAACCATTCCCCATCTCTGTTTTCCTGAAGTCTCCTCAACCTCTGAGAACTTATACGTTGTATGAAAATTTCTTTTAATATTCAACATATGAGCAAAAATGCATGCTCTTTTTTCCTTGGCTTGGTATCATTTAGCATGATGGTTTTCAATTCAATGCATGCTATAATTGATGGCAGCATTTCATTTACTTTATTTTCTGTTAATTTTAATATTTATTTTTTAACTTTCTTTTTGTAATATTTTTTTGTTAATTTTACATACCAATCACAGTTCCCCCTCCCTCCCCTCCTCCCACTCCTCCAATCTGGCCCCAATCCACCCCAACCCCTTTCAGTACTCAGAAAGGGTAAAGCCTCCAATGGGGAGGCTACAAAGCCTGGTACTTCAGTTGAGGCAGAACCAAGCCACTCCTGCATCAAGACTTAGCATGGAATTAATTCCATCCTAAGGAGTGGGCTCTAAAAAGCAGCTCATGTACCAGGATTAGATACTGGTCCCACTGCCAGGGGTCCCACAAACATACCAAGCTACGCAATGGTCACCCACAGGCAGAGAGCTTAGTTTGGTCCCATGCAGGCTACCTGGCTGTCAGTCTAGAGTTCAAGAGCTCCCACAAGTTCAGGTCAGCTGTCTCTCTGGGTTTCCCCATCATGCTCTTGACCTCCCCTCCCCTTACTCATATAATCCTTCCTCCCTCTCTTTGGATGAAAGCTAGGAGCTCGGCCTGGAGCTTGGCTGTGGATCTCTACATCTGCTTCCCCCAGTTACTAGATTAAGGCTCTATGATGACAGTTAGGGTAGCCACCAAACTGATTACAGGGCAAGGCCAGTTCAGGCACCCTCTCCGCTATTCCTAGGAGTCTTAGATGGGACCATTTTTGTGGATTCCTGGGAATTTCCTTAGCACCAGTTTTCTCCCTAACTCCATAAAGACTCCCTCTATCAAGATACCTCTTTCACCGATCTTCCTCTTTTTCCTTCCCCCAACTCTACCACCCCATTCTTTCATGTTCTCATCCCTCATTCCCATCCCCTTTACCCTCCCTCCCCAGTTTACCCAGGAGAACTCATCTATTTCCCCTTCCCAGGGGGCTGTATGTATCCCTCTTAAGGTAACAGGAGACCATTTCCTAAATATAACAGCAGTAGCGTAGCATAGATACTTAGAGCAATGATTAATAAGTTGGACCCCCACCCCTAAACTGAAAAGCTTCTGTAAGGCAAAGGACATGGTAAATAAGACAAAAAAAGCAACTTACAGAATGGGAAACAATTGTCACCAACCCTCATCTGTCAGTGGGCTGATCTCTAAAATATATAAAGAATTCAAGAAACTAGACATCAAAATACTAAGTAATCTAATTTAAAAATGGGGTATAGGTCATTTAGTTTTTTTGACTGAAAGGTGTTCCACTATTTATATGGGCTATATGTTCATCATTCACTAATCAATGAGAAACACTTAAGCTATTAACGCTTTTGGTTTTGTACACTGCAAAGATTTGTCACTCATATTGGTTTAATAAAATGCTGATTGGCCAGTAGCCAGGCAGGATATATAGGCAGGGCCACCAGACTGAAAGAATTCTGGGAAGAAGAAAGGCAGAGAATCAGATGCCATTCAGACCCAAAGGAAGCAAGATGAGCATGCCTAACTGAGAGAAGGTACTAAGCCATGTGGTAAACATAGATAAGAATTATGGGTTAATTTAAGTGTAAGGCATAGTTAATAAGAAGCCTGAGCAATAGGCTAAACAGTTTATAATTAATATAAACCCCTATGTGCTTCTTTGGGACTGAACAGCTACAGGATCAGGTGGGAGAGAAAATTTCATCTACAGTACGTAAAATGACTATCCCCCAATATACTGCTTTTATTTCCTCTAGCTCCATACTCAATAATGGAGTTCCTCATTATATGATAGTCCCATTTTCAATTTCTTTTTTAGCTTCCATATTTTTTCATTGGCTTACATATTTTCATTCAATTGGCTTGCTAGTTTACACTTCTTTTTCGTTATTTATTTTGGTTGTTGTTGGCATGCCACTGACTCTGTGGAGATAGGAGGATGACTTGAAGGCATTGGTTCTCTTCTATCATGTGTGTATCAGGGACAAAAGTCAGGTGTTTAGGTGATGAAGTGTGATGTCGGTTTGATGGCAGGTATCTCTATCTTCTGAGCTACCTCAGGCCTTAGAGAACTGTTTGAATGTCTACTTAGATGTGTTCTTTCTACTGAATAACTTGAGTTCCTTGTGCAGTGTGTATATTTTACTGAATATTGTCAGGTAGATCTCTGGAAATATTTTCTGCCTTGCTATGGACCATCTCACCACTTTGATAAATGTTTGTTTCATTTTTTTTAGACCAAAGACTTTTAGTTTTGTTCAGTTCCTTTGTCCTTTTGTTTCCTAAGCTTTTAAAGATTGTCTAAAAATTTTTAGCTTATTAAATGTTCTGAAGCATTTCCCCTGTGTTTTCTTCTAGCAGTTTGTTTCAAGTTAATTCATTTTGAGTTAATTTGCATAACTGTGGAGAGATAGGTGTCCGGTATAATTGTCCTACATGTAGGTATCAAATTTCCCTACAGTCTTGATGAGAAACACCATCTTCTCAACATTTTCAAATAGCACATCTTCAAGCTTACTAATTCTTTTCTCTGCTTGATTTAGCTTAACCTTTTTGCCTTCTGTCATGCTTTAAAATTTTCTTAGTATATTTTTCAGTATAAAGATTCTTGCTCATTGCTTTAAACTGTTCTTCATTAACTTTCTCTGTTACAGTGTTAAATCATTCCTCCCCTGACTTTTTTTTGAAGTTTCCTGAGAGCAAGCGTTCTAAGTTCTCTAAGGCTTCTCTCCTGCTGATTACACTCTAGTGTTTGAAACCTCATGTAGATTACTAGATGAGGTCATGGATTCCTGAGGGTTCTTCATGTTTCTTCTTTTGTACTAAGACCTGTGCATTGAAGGAGTCACTATTTATTTCTGTATTTATAATCTGGCTTTGCTACGTCTGTATTTCCCCAGAGCTTGAACAGGCTTCTCTGAACCTGAAGTCATTTTTACTCCCTCATCACCACACAGTGTGCTAATCTCAAACTTGCTGAAGTCTTCTGTTGGTGTGCTGACAGCATTTGAGCATTGGATGGTGATCTGGGGCTAGGTTCATCCCACATGTTCAGTTGGTATGCTGTTCCCCACAAGCCAAGGAAGTTCCAAAATAGCTAGTCCTTGTTAAGCTCTCCTGGAAGTAGAATTGGCATTAATAAACTAGGAGTAGGCATCTTCCCTTCCAACTTTTTGTAGTCTGTGAAAAGGCACTATGGAATTTTATTTGGTTCTGAAAAATATCTCTATGGAGATACCAGCCTTAGGTTTCTATTCTCCGTTTATAGCAACTATCGCTACAAATTGTATTATATCCCAAACCCAAAACCTGTCAATACTAGGCAAACATTGATAGGAGAAATGCTTTTACTGTGATGGTCTGCTTATGGCTGAATTAGACTCATGGCCAATGCCCACTGAAACTGCCTTAGGTCCTGTTTATCAGATTAAAAGTTGGACAGACTGGAGTTTGTTAATACCAGGAGGTTTCAGATGCCCTTCTCATAGTCAGGCCTAGGAGACAACTGTTAAGATTTGCTTAATATTTGGTGTCCTGAATTGACACCAAGTCCTAAGGCAAAGTCCTCTACTTATGCTGTTCTGCTTCCAGTGTGTTGAACAACTAGTTCTCCCAAACTGAAACATTCAGATCACATATCATATCATACCATGTCATACAAGGAGCCTCAGAAGACTCAAAGAACTGGCTCTTTTTTTTTTCAAGGTGCAGAAAGTCTCTCAAGGCTGCAATATCAGTAAAGAATTCCTGGGTGAGGAGACTTTATGGTGGGCCAATATGCCTGTGAGTTCTGTAAGGGGTTCTATCAACACAATTTTTGAGAGCTTAAGTAATCTATGCTCCTGTAAGTAATCATTAGTCTACAATTCTGTAACAACCCTGGTAAATTCAATGTTTTCTATGCTAGACTTGGGGGAATTAGTTTGTTCCTTTGTATATATCCAATCTAGGGTACATAAGCATTCGGACATCTTTCTTAAGAAATTACATAACACAGAATGAAAATGTGTTCCATAGTATGCTGCCCAAGTTTGAGTTAATGTTATTGAAAGTAGTGTTTTGGCCACCAAGGCTGGTAGCAAGCTAGGCCAAAACAGAGTCCACCAGCTGCTAGGGCATTCACAGAATCCAGTTCCACCACTGGTGGTGCAGATCAAAATAGGGTTCTGTCAAACTGAGGCAGAGGTCTCTGGCTAGTGCATGTCCAGAACTCATCATCAAGAAATATCCTGGGCAGAGCAGTAGTTTTTAAAGTTGTGGAACAGCTGGTAGAGAAAACATTTTGGTTCCAAGGCCCATATTAGAGTCTGGATTGTCCCTGAATTTTGCAGTTGGAAGGATCTTCATAGTCTCAGGTTCACTGTGAGTTGGTGAGGATACAGTTTGAAATTATAGACTTTGAGAAGTAGGTTTCCACCTGGTGTTTGGATAGGTCTAGCAGTTCCGTATCAGGTCTGGTCTGAATCTAGTGCCCTTTTGTTTCTTCTTGGTGCTGTGGATCACCATGGTTTTCTGAGCAGTAAGTTTTAACAATGTCCCGTGTTAGCTCATGCTTTTGTCAGATGGATATCACTGTATCAGCAGTATGGTCTGTGGATGATGGTCTGATAGAGTGGTGAGTAGCTTTGTCAGGCACCAGGAGGGTCTGGACTCAGTTTCAAGTTCTAAGCTTATACTTGTTTCTTCTCTCTTCCACAAGTAGATGTTTCTCTTCACAGCGCTTGAAGCTGGAAGAAGAATGATATAGTAACTTTTTATTTTTTTTCAAATACATCTCTTTAATTTTTTCTTTTATATTGAGATGAGAAGATATATATATATCTTTCCATCTTCCCTTCCATCTTCCTCGTAGCCCTGCCATATACTCTCTTTGCTCTTTTTAAAGTTGACGACCTCATTTTTATTAGTTGGTTAACATGCATGTGTGTGCACATTGCTAAATATAATCTGCTAAGTCTGTATAATCTTACTTGTATGTATGTTTTCAAGGCTTAACATTTGCCATGGGATCACCAATTATTGTGCTCTTTCTTGGGGAAGAGTATTTGTCTTGTTCTCAGCATTCGTTAGTTGCCTGTAGTTGTTGGTATAGGATTAAAGCCATGTGGTCTTCACGAGGTTCACTTTGGCATGGAGTCCTTGTTCAGCTCAAGTTAAGATAGTTATGCTTGGTCTGACATATTTGTATAAGAATAATGAGAGTTTCATAGCTCCAAATATTCAGATGTGAGTACATACCCTGGAGTAACTTCAGAAGCCAGCAAAGTAAAAAGGAACCATTGCTGGGGTAGAGAGGGAACAGTGGGGAGGGGAATAGCAGGGTACAACTGATATGCTAGGTGAAATGGGTATAAAAGGTGAGTGCCTCTAATTATGGGGGAGGGGGAAGAGAAAGAAATACAGAAGAAGAAAGGATAGTAAAATAACAGTAAAGATATCTTAAAAAGTCACAAGGAATCATATGTAAACTAATTACTATAATACACAAGTCTGTATATAAATATACATACAGAGTTTAAATGAAAATTTTACACCTGGGCTGACAGTTATCTCTCGAAGAGCCAAAGAACACCTAACAAAATTTCAACACCGGGCACCGGCATGAGAAGCCATTCTTTGAGAAGTTGTCTGTGACTGTACAAGGGACTTCCAAAATACAGAGTCCATTGTAATTGTCCTTGATTGCCCTTTAGAGATAGAAGGTAAATTTATACTTCTAAAGACACCATGCACTTCAGGCAGGGTTCGAAGGTCCCTGAGGTTGAACTGACTTGAATGTCTTCGCCAGGACGACTATCTTTAATAGTTACAGACTTTCATGTTCCTAACTTGTAGGTCATGACACCTTTGGGGGTTGAATAACCCTTTCACAAAAGATGCATACTCAATATCTGGCATATCATATATTTACATTAAAATTGATAACAATAGCAAAATTACAGGTATGAAGTATCAGTGAAAACAATATTTTGGTTGGGGGGTCACCACAACTTGAGGAAACATATTAAAGGGTCATAGAAGCATTAGAAAAGTTGAGACCCACTACTCTAGAAGGTATCAGGCAAGCTTCCAAAGGAGGGAAGCAGCCAACAGTCCTGTCTACCTAACACACCTATTACTTTCTGCTAACTTGACACAGCTAGGTCATCTAAGAGGAGGGAACCTCAACTGAGAAAATGCCTTTGTAAGACTAAGTAGTAGTCAGGCCTATAGGGCATTTACCTAATTAGAAGTTAATGAGGTAAAGCCCAGGCCTTGTGGGTGGTGCCACCTCTGAGATTATGGTTCTTGGCTTTATAAGAGAGCAGGCTAAAGTAGACATGAGGTACAAGCAAGTCAACAAACAATACCCCTCCATAACCTCTGCATTCTCTCCTGTTCTGAGGTTCCCACCTGGTTTGAGCTTCTGCCTTGGTTTCCCTCCATGGACTGTAACTCAGGACCTGTAAGTCAGTTATACTCTTTTCTTTCAAAGTTTCTTTTGGTCATGGTATGTCATTGCTGTAATAGTAACCCTAAGACATCTATCAACCATAAAACAACCAGCATGACATAATAATACTAAAAGTGCAGTAATAGTATGCATATTTTGGAGTTAACAACAGATCTCTCATAAAAATTAAGACTGATTCAACAAGAGAGAAACCATGGCTGGTACTGGAAACCTAACCAATTACTCAAACCTAGTGAAATCAGGGATTTTGGAGTAGAAATTTCAATTACTGCTTTACTAAACAAGTATAATCTCTAACTACATTATAAATATTTGTTCTCATAGCCTCAGATAACTGTAGTTCTCACTTCTCATCAAAGAAACTTCCCTTTGCAAAAGAAGGAGATCATTGCAAAAAACAAAACCAATCCAAAGGAAGAATTGTGAAACTAATATCAATGGATACAACTACAAAACCCACTGTCTGAAACTCAGGGAACATTGTAGAAGAGGGACGAAAGGATTGTAAGAACCAGACCATCAGGGAGTTTGCTGTGAGACTGCGTCTTCTAGTAATGTCAGAATGCATCTCCAAATCAGGAGCAGAAGGAGAGAGAGCACGAGCAAGGAACTCAGGACCGCAAGGGGTGCACCCACACACTGAGACAATGGGGTTGTTCTATTGGGAACTTCACCAAGGCCAGCTGGCCTGGGTCTGAAAAAGCCTGGGATAAAACCGGACTCTCTGAACATAGCGGACAATGAGGACTACTGAGAACTCAAGAACAATGGCAATGGGTTTCTGATCCTACTGCACGTACTGGCTTTGTGGGAGCCTAGGCAGTTTAGATGCTCAACTTACTAGACCTGGATGGAGGTGGGGGTTCCTTGGACTTCCCACAGGGCAGGGAACCCTGATTGCTCTTCGGGCTGGGGGGGGGGACTTAATTGGGGAGAGGGAGGGAAATGGGAGGCGGTGGCGGGGAAGAGACAGAAATCTTTAATAAATAAATAAATTAAAAAATAATAAAAAAGAAACTACCAAACCAAAAAAAAATCTCTAAAACTAGAAACTGCGCTCTCTTGCTTAGTTTCCTTAGTTCATAACATAGTCTGGCATTTTTTATTCGTGGAGTATTTAGGGGAAAGTGATGGCTAGGAGATCATACACAGGTGACATCTAGCTCTACCTCTCCAAGATCAGGTTTCAAATTTTCCTAAGCATATAAAATGCAAAGTTTGGGCTGCATCTGTCTGGCCAGGATTTATTTCACAGTAGGAATTTTCATTTTTTCTTTCTCTTTTCTTTTCTCAATATTTGCTTAATATTAATAATGCATGTGTTGTGACTTCAGATGCAAAGAACATATGCACCACCCGCTTCTGTATTCAAGGATCTTGCCATTGTAGAAGATACACACCTCCAAGTATCTGACTTCATTTGCAAAAGTTAAACTCTAAGAAACTTAAAAGAAGAAATGTTTCTAGGGAAGCACACAGTCAAGTTTAATGATCAAGGATCTCAGGAAAAAAGACAGTCAGCTTTACCCTTTGCTGAGGCACACACACACACACACACACACACACACACACACACACACACACTCACAAAAAAAAACCCGACTACCATCTACTAAGTTATCTGGAAGGACTATCAACTAACGGGAACAGACAGATTGCTTTATTTTTATAGTGAAGTATATTGATAGAGAGTAGGAGTTCAGAACTGTGGGAGATTTGCAACTGTTAGGTATGGCATTTACTACTTAAACAACTGAAATAAAAATAAAGCCAAATGGAAATAAAACGGGAAGTAGTTCAAACATTTTATAGTATGTGTATATTACCCAACCTAGTAATTTCAATAGGTATTTGAAGAATTCTTTGTTTTGGGATATTTATCTTCTCTATGTCAAAAGGGTTTAGTGGCATGGCAGTGTGATGAGCAGTATAAAAATCCCCTTTAGGTGACCAGTTTGCAAATGAATTTTGCTGTATAAATCTGTTATTATCCCTTGTAACCTTTCTTACCATTTTCTGTCTTTTTAAACTGTTTAAAGGCTTCCCTTCCTCAACACCATGTCCTTTCAGTAGCTCATTTCTGTAAAATCAACCAACCACCAATGCTAATTACAGGGGACAGGGGAAAATGCTTCCAGAAGAGACCTCAGGAATAACAGCTTTATCTCAAGTTTTATAGAGCCCAGGGATGTTCTAATCTTTAATTCTCTTGCAGCAGCTGCACTTATCTTTCATGGACTGATTTGGAATGTGATAAAAATGCTAGCAAATTGGCCAGTGCATAGCCTTTTCCTTCCAGCATCAGTGAGGGTTAAGGCTCAATCCCATATTTCCCTTCGATAATCCACATGTACTTGCTGCCATTCCTGGCCCTTAGTTAGGGCTATTTGTTACCAAATAATTCCAAAGCGCTTAGCAACTTTTCTACTATTTGAAAACAAACATAATATGTTTCCAATACTGAAGCAAACCTTTTGTTTTCACAACTAAATTTGTTCCCATCTACTTATATAGAAGTTGATAATGTCAATAAGGATGTGACCTCTATCTCATTACTATTTACATGTAATGTCCATTTTAATAATTGAAAAATGATGTATATTTTAAAGTATAATGCTATTCTTCATACAGAACATGGGGAGAACAGTGGATATGAGGTAGATTAACTGAAAGAGAGGCTCGGTAGACAATACTGCTTCCAGGAGATGCAGGTTATGTTATTTATTTATTTTTATTGTTTTTATTGAGCTATATATTTTTCTCCACTCTTTTCCCTTCCTCCGCCCTCCCCTTCTACCAGGTCCCATGATCCCCATGCTCCCAATTTACTTAGGAGATCTGAGACACAGGTTATTTAATGAAGATATCAGGGCTAGGCAGGAAACACATCTTTAATACTTACTGGTCAGAGAGGCTCTGAGATACATAAAACTAGGCAGGCTATTGCCATACCACTTGGTGTCCATGATAGCCAGATGAGAAGGCTTCTTGAATTTACCAGGCTGCACTATCCATACTGCCTAGATTTCATAGTGTTGGAAAGTGCCTTGCAGATAGCTGCAGAAGAAAAGACATTAGTGGTACCATCCAGATCTGGACCTTCCATGCTACAATATCAAGCTGTCAGGTAAGTTGTGTCTACTGAAGCAATAGTAACAACATGGTTATGAGGGTAAGCAGCAACTTTATGACTAGGTTTGAGGTGCAACCATAGGAGCTTTATAGCTCCACATAAAATTGATAAAAGCCCTTGTCTTCAGAGATCATAGACTCTAGGGGGAAAGCCTATAAGTTATATTTTGATAAATTGCCATGTTGTCCAACTACCTTCTTAATATTTATGTTTATACCTAAAGATTTGTGTTTTGTTCAATATTGGTCAGGAAAGCTTGTTTTCACAGTGAGTAACGACTAAGGCAAAGACTCATAACTCAAAGTGCAGAGAATCAATGGCTGGAAGTACTCAGTCATAGACTGGTCATCAATATCAATTTTCCTCATCTAAGGTAGGTGGGAAATGAAGGAAAAGGATGGAGATAATGTAAGAACTAGAGGTGGGAAAGGAAATGATGTCTTTCAGATGACAGGGTGGATGCACACATCAATTCACAATAGTTGTGGTTGCCCATACAAGAACTGCACAATATCAAGCCAGGTAGAGTTCTAGCATGGAGGGGGAAAGGCCTCTGGAGGCTTTATACTATTGGAGGAAGGATTGTCAGTTGATGGCAGCTGAAAAAGGGAAAGTCAATTTTCTTTCTGGCTGTGGCTACCAGTAGGTTACACAGGCCCCAGTGGGTGGCCCCATATCCAAGTGCTCATTGTTGGCACTAACTGGAGTCAGAGGACTCTTTATAATAAAAATTAATTATAATTATAGCACTATCATATTGATAATATTTAATTTTATATTATACTAATTATTAATAATAACAATAGGAAAAATAAAATCATGAGGGAGAAGGGTTTGTAGCTCCTGGGAGGAATTTGAGAGCGATATTAGGGACATGGATAAGATAAAAATAAATTGATATGTGTATAAAAAATTTAAAAATAAATAAATCATAATATTAAAGATTGTAATGCCTAGAAGTTAATCTGTAAAGGTCAATTAAAGGACATTGCTACTGATGACTGATTCTTAACCTTTTAAGATTTCTGTTGGCCTGCTTGGATATAAATTAACATTTTTACTCACTCAAATAAGAGTAATAATCAAAATTTTAGTATTTTTACTATGTGAATCTATTATGCTGACATAGTTAAAGTAGTTTCGTGATTCACATAGAAATTTAAATGGCTGCTTTTTAATTTGAAGCCATGATTTATCCCATTTGACAAAGCTATGATTTGAAATCTGCCCTGAGTTTCTGATCCAGCTGCTTCTGTTCATATCTAACCACTATACTGCAACTCATCCTCTGTGGATCTTTCTATGTACACATGTAAAGGGAGGCAGGTATATTGGTTTGCTGGCACTCTCAAAGCTGTATTCTGCCACTTTATTCTCTCTATCCCTTCAAGTTTGACTGTCCTTTCTGTCCATCAGATTTGACATATTTTTACATTTCTCTTTGTGTGGGATCATACTTGTCCGTTTCTAGATTCCTATTGTATAGCACAGCTCTTGGCAAGGAGTTGACAGTAAATATTTACATAATGAGTAGATTTACATCTAAATTTTATTTTCTTAAGAATTAAACCATGTCTATAATTTTGCTAATATATAATTTTTCTATCACATACTATAGGAAAATCAGCTAGAAACCTCATCTTCGATTAATTAATCCAATTCTGATAAAACATGTTCTATAACCTCATTGTGTGTCTTGTATTCTTACACCATAACTACCCTACTTTGTCCCCTAATTTTTAAATTTTATGTAATTTCCTTCTGTAACACTTGTTAGCAATGTTTGGAGGCATAGCTCTCTACTTAATTCTTTAAATACAACTCTGACTATTTGAGAGAGAATATTTCTAGGCTAAAGGGCATGCATATTCTTAAGTTTGACAGACACTGTCAAATGTCCAGAACCAAACCCAATTAGCATTGTCACTAGAAGATTGGAAGATAAATGTACGCTTGCATGAGACACATTATTTATTTACTGATATACCAGATTTATTACAATATTCTGATCAAATCAGGCAAACCTCACATGAGAGTTTTCTTGATAATATCATGCCCCATGATATGACTGAATTCTGTTCAGAGGTGTTATAGGATGCATGAAAACACACACACACACACACAAATCCAACTAAAATGGGTTTAAAAAAAACTCCCTAGAGAATATGAGACATCTTACTAAAGAAGAAAGATGCCTGCAAATAAGTCCACAAAGAGATGTTACATGTGATTATTCATTAGGGGAATGAAAATCCAAATCACAATGAGATGCTACAATATACTGTGATTACAATAAAACAAAACAAAATAACAAGCAGACAGGACGGATTGCGGCCAGGTTGTGAAGTTAGGGACTGATGGATAGGTGGTTGGGGGAGAATCCAGAGAGGCACAACTGCTATAAAAAGCAGCTTCCCGCATTTAAACATGGTTCTAAATGGTCAGGAATCCTCTTAGGTATGTCTACACAACACAAGCTGCCTTTGAGAGTCTCATACGATTAACTTGCCTGTTTGTGTATGTGTGTGCACACATATTTGTATACACACTCGTTAACTTACTATCTTATTGCCTTGTCCTCAGATTTAAGTAACAAGGGGCAATCAGCCTAGTCTTGGCCTATAATATCTTGTATTCAAGATTCAAGTTCAAGACAAAGATCACATAATTATGATTGAATTTGTTTTTTGTTTTTTGGTTTTTTTTTTTTTTTTTTTTTGGTCAAGAGAGTTTGTCTCTCATATTGAAGAAAGGAAATGTGTACCAGATTACTGAACAGACTTTCTTTAGGTTCTGACTCTGATTAGATCTAGTTTATTCATTTATTTGCCTAGCAAATCAGATCACTGTTTTACCAGTGTTACATGAAACTGCGGATTAATCAGTATCACTGATGGCTATAATCCCTTGAGATCTTGAATATCTTTTGTCTTTAATTATATGCTTTTGCAAATGTCAAATTGTTTTACCATTAAACAAAATGAGGCTACCTAGTTACAATATTAGTAAAATTACTTGTAATAGTTCATTAAATTCAATTCATCTAAAGAAATATACTTTAAAATTAAAATCATATAATTGCAGTATTATCTGCCCTTCTTTAAACCAGAACAATCCATAAAAAGAAAAATAAAATACTAGAAATAAAATTGTACTTCGCTGTTTACTTTAGATGATTCTTAGCTTTTGCTTTTTGATTTGACTTCATATTTAAAATAATTTTGCCTCATGCTTTGACTTCATGTTCTGAAATGCTATGAATTTGTGTTACAATTATCAAAAAATGATACCCCAAATATCCCTTAGAAGATGGACCTCTGTTAATCACTTGACTGGATTAGAAGCTTATTTGCCCTCAGGATGAGAGTCATTATTGAGAAAGAGCTCAGCTCAGATTTTCTTACTGATGGAGAATTTAATATCTCCTTGGATACTCTCAGACACAAAGAAAGCTGGGGAGGACAAACCTGAAAAGGAAGAAAAAAAATGGGAGGAAGTTGAGTCAATTTCATTAATATTTATGAAGGGTCTGAGGCCATGGCAAAAACAAGGGATGGTGGGAGGTGATTTACTCAGAAGAATGTTTTTTTTCCCTTAGAAAATGTTTTCCCATAAGATGTTTTAGCAATTGCTTTATAACAGTTTTGCTCTTATCTTTGAAAGGCAAAAGGTAAATCATATTACTTTAAAAATAAGCAACTCAGAATTGGATTTAAGCTACCTTGAGTCAAAAATATACGAAATATCAAGTATGAGCAAAAAGAAATGATTTCTGCCCTAAACTGTAATCATTTTAATACGTAACATAGTTTATTTTATTTTGTTCACTCTGTTTTAAATTTTAAATGGATAGAATAGGCGCTTTGCTTGATTGTGAGCATGACTGAATCTGGAATCAACTAGGCTAGTTGCTGGGCATACCTGTGAGGGATTTTTATTGACCATAATCCTGGAAGCAGGATGACCCAAACTAAAAGTGGGTGGAAACATCCTGGGACAGCCCATCTGTATGGAGGTCCGAGGAGAGAACCTATTTTGCCTCAGTTCCTTAGCATTTTGCTGGTGAGTTTGCTGCTGTTGTTGCTGGTGCTAGTCCAGTCTTCTATTAATATCAAATCCCAGCTTCCTAGATCTTCCAATATGGACTGAACACCAGTGGCTAGGACTTCAGTGTCAGGCTGAGATGGCTAAGGGTTCCATCCAGCCTCATGGACTGTATGGCTACCATGTTTTTAGCCCCTTTAACATGAAGGCAGCAATTTTTGAATTACCAAAGCCTCTTAGTATAAGTCAATATAATAAATCTAATAAATATAGATCATTAGTATATCTAATATATATATACACAATATATATTATATAAAAGAAAGATGGTGAGAGACTACTTTTATCTCCCCCAAAAGCCTGCAAATACTGTGGGGGGGATATACAAGCTATCCAGCAGGGAAGAAGCTTTCACCTCAGTGCCACCTTGATGTCTTTGTATAATGTTAATGGAGTGTATGGAATCTTCAGACAATAAGTTCTTATCATTTAGTAGGCAATGAAGAAAGAAATGGAAAAAACCCTTCATCGTTTTAGGGGCCCCTGGGGCCTCTCTGATCAATAATAAGAGTCCCCACTTCTGGCACATGGATTTTTGTTTAATGACCTATAACTTCCAGAAGCAATTTTCTGGTCATTCAGGGTATTTCCCTTTGAACCTTTTTAAAAATCAGTTTACACAATAGCGGATGTCTATATAGCTTTGTCAGAGCCCCTTTGTTTTAGTTGATTGGTCTCACCTGTACAGTTGTCTGCTATATCATCTTCCCCTTCTCCCTGTGTCACCTGGACAGTTGTCTGCGATATCATCTTCCCCTTCTCCCTGTGTCACCTGGACAGTTGTCTGCTATATCATCTTCCCTTCTCCCTGTGTCACCTG
>NC_022009.1:3400170-3408124 GCF_000317375.1 Microtus ochrogaster | reverse complement strand
CTCCCTGCGTCACCTGGACAGTTGTCTGCTATACCTTCCCCTTCTCCCTGTGTCACCTGGACAGTTGTCTGCTATACCTTCCCCTTCTCCCTGCGAAAACCTTTCCACCCCCTGTGTTCTCCGCCTTTCTTCTTTCATATTAGCTTCCTTCTACTGTGGCCTTTTCTTTGGACATCACTTCCTAATGGCCTCTTTTCTGGATTCCTGGCTGCTGCAGGAGCTCCAAGTTGAATAAACAAATAAAGATTTCAAAGCTGGGATCCACATAGGAGACAGAACACGAGGCATTTGTTTTACTGTTCTTGGGTTACCTCACTCAATATAATTGCGTTTTCAGTTCCATTCCTTTACACGCAGGTTTCAGTTACTGGTATGTATGTTCCCAGAGCTGACCATTTGACATTCGACAACCAATTGGCATGCCCTTCTCTGAGGAGGGACACCTCTCCACTTTAAACTTAATCCTGTTGCCTGTAAATTTCTGTGTAGGGTTGAGGTCTTGAGAGGTTTGGTCAACTTCATACAATTTTATTGTCAGTTACTAGCTTTATTTCTCAAACAACTGAGTCCTCTTTGGAAATTCATTACCTATGCCTATGTGTTGTAGCATATTCCCTAACTTTCCTTCTAGCAGTTTTTCAGTCAGGCTTTATGTTCAGTCATTAACTAATTTGGAGTGAATTTTTGTTTGGAGTGAGAGCTGAGGACAATATCTAGTTTTATTATTCTACATGTGGATTTCCAGTTTTCTCAAATACCGTTTGTTGACAATGCTGTTTCCTCCAGCATGTATTTTGACATTTTAATCTAACTATCAGGTAGCTACAATTGTACATAATAAAATCTGGGTCTTTTGTTCTCTTCTACTGATTTATTTGTCTTTTTTGATCTCAGCATCATACTGCTTTTATTAGTATGTAGAACTTGAGATAGGTTATAATCATGTCTACAGCAGTACTTTTTATGCTCAGGATTGCCTTGGCTATCTGGAGTTTTTATCTTTACATGAGAATTTTAAGATTGTCTTTAATTTCTGTGAAAAAATGTATTGGGAATCTTATTGATTTTATAGATTGTTAGAAAATCATTTTCACTATATTAATTCCAACAATCCATGACCATGACAGGTCTTTCCATCTTCTACTTTCTTTTTTTGACTTACAGAGCTTTACAGTTTTCTTTGGATAGGTCTTCCACTTTCTCTGTTACATTCATTCTCAGTTACTGTAGTTTACTCTTTTGGAGGCTATTATAAAGGGTATTGTTAATTTTCTTTTTCATTGATTTTATTGAGTTTTACAATTTTCTCTGCCTCTCCCTTCCCTTTCAATCCTCTTCCAAGGTCCCCATGAACCCAATTTACTCGTCTTTTTTAATTTACCATGTATGTTAGATCTATGTATGTCTCTCTTAGGTTCCTAATGGTTGTCTGGTTCTCTGGGATTGTGATTTGTGGGCTGGTTTTCTTTGCATTATATTTAAAACACACATATACATTGTATAAATAGTAGCATATTTATGTCAGAATGACTGTGACAGATATTTTTTGCATAATGAAAAGACTTTTAAGACTATGGAAGGCAGTGTGAGAGAGAATTTTGTTAATTTGTATTTGTCCTCACACCTTTATAACTTGTAGGTACACACCTTAATATAACTTGTATTTGTAATTTACTGAAATTTGTTTGGTTAGGTTATCCTTTTAAACTGACAAAACCTCTCAACTGTATAACTACATCCTTCTGCATCCAGCATCAAAGATAGGCATTACCTCAGAGTAAAGAATTAGAAAAAAATTCTCCAAGCAAATCAATCTAAAAATCGTGCTGGTGTAGCCATTTTTATACCTAACCAAAATTAATCAAAAGAGATGGAAGTTTGTGGGAGTCTAGACTGTTTGGATGTTCACCTTACTAGACCTGGAAGGAGGTGGGAGGTCCTTGGACTTCCCACAGGGCAGGGAACCCTGACTGCTCTTCAGGCTGATGGAGAGGGGGAGTTGATTGGGGGAGGGGGAGGCATATGGGAAGAGACAGAAATCTTTAATAAATAAATAAATAAATAAATAAATAAATAACCTATAGCAAAAAAAAAAAAAGAGATGGAAGTACACTTCATACTCATCAAAGGAAAAAAATCCACCAAGATGATCTTTCAGGTCTTAACATTGATATCCCAAACACAATACTACCCACATTTGTAAACTGTTGGGGGGTAGCCTTGACAAAATTACTTTTCTTCCAGAATGGAGGCATGGGAATTTAGAAAGATATTAAAGAATACAAAGACACAAACAAAAATAATAAGATGGAGAAACACATAGGATAGTATCGGGAGGGAATTTCAGTGAGTATTGAAAATTTGTCCATGTTTTATTTTCTAACAGCTTAATATACGCCTGATTTTAAAAGGTAAGAGTAGAACAAAAGGACTGCATTAATGTACAAATTGAAAGTCACGGGATACATTCACCTCTCATGCCCTTGACTCCTGCCCTAGAACAAATGTTCTGTAGGTAAACTACTCCCTGGATGGAATCCCAAGTTATTTCCATAATGGGAACTAGAAGTTAGCTGGGTCCTTAGACTTTTGTTTTAGGTGGGAACCAACTACTTCCCTATTTCAGGAGCAGGAGGTCTGGCAACTAGCCACACCTGTTTACAATAGCCTTGAGAGAGCAGAACTCTGATTTACAACTAGGTGGGACCATTGTTTGAGTTAGAAGTACAATAATCTCCAACTAAAAACAAGCCCCAAAACTCTCTGACCTTTGGCCTCTTTGGGCCTCCACAGTAAAGAAACACTACTAAGGCTTAAATAATACATTGACTCTCACACACTGATAGAGGGAAACTTCAAATTACCACTTTCACCAATGGACAAGCCATTCAGTTAAAAACTAAACAGATAAATACTGGAGTTAACAGATCATATACAGCAAATGGTACTAACAGATATCTAGAGAATATTTTACTGAATCTCAAAGGAATATACATTCTTATCAGTACCTCACAGAACTTTTTCCAAAATTTAACACATACTATAATGGTCTGTCCTGTCCCTTTAAGAGACAAGCCCAGCCTACTCCCTCTCCCTTCTACTGAGGTAAGCTTCCTTTCCATCTCTGTCTCTCTCCCAAAGAGATAACTTTTGCTCTCTCTCCTCTCTCTCTCTCTCTCTCTCTCTCTCTCTCTCTCCCTCTCTCTCTGTCTCCCCCTCTCTCTCCTCATCCCCCTTCTCCCTTCCTTTCCCTTTCCCTCCCGTATCCCACTAAATAAATACCCAACCTCACTCTGCATGGCATGCCTATCTGTCTCTGTCTCTCACCTATCACGTGGCCCCCTGCCTGGGACCTGCTGGCCCTTGTGGCCTGCCACTGTGCCCCTCAAGGAACCTCAACATTTTATCTAAACCATAACACATACCACTCACAAACCAAGTATGAACAGGTATAATAAAACTGAAGTAACCCTTGCACTCTATCAGACCTCTAAGGTCTAAGGTTGGATTTCAACAAAAACAGAATCAACAGAAAGCCTACATAGTCATGGAAATTGACTACTGCCTACTGAATGAAGGCCAGGTCAAGATAGAAATAAAGAAAGAAATTAAAGACATTCTAAAATTCAATGGAAATAAACACACAATGTACCTGAACTTAAAGGACACAATAAATAGTTCTAAGAGGAAAATTCATAGCACTAAGTGCTTTCATAAAGAAATTGGAGAAATTTCATACTAGCTACTTAATAGCATATCTCAGAACTCAAGAGCAAAAAGAAGTAAGCAAACTCAAGAGGAATATAAGGCAGGAAATAATGAAACTGAGGGGTGAAATCAATAAAATAGAAGCAGAACAATACAAATAATCAATGAAATAAAGACTTGGTTCTTTGAAAAATCAATAAAATATACAAATGCTTATCCCAACTAACTAAAAAATAGAGAGAGACTATCCAAATAAACAAAATCATAAATGAAAAGAGGGATATATCAACAGACACTGAGGACATCCAAAGAACCATGAGGCCATACTTTAAAAACCTGTATTCGAAAAAAAAAAAAAACTCTGGAAATCTAGAAGAATTGTCTTTTTCAATAGATACCACTAACCAAAGTTAAATCAATAAACAATAAACAATTTAAATAGACCTGTAATCACTATGGAAATAGAAACTGTCATTAAATGTATCCCAACTAATAAAAGCTCAGGATCAGATGGTTTCAGCACAGAACTCTACTAGATTTTAAAAGAAGAGCTAGTGACAATGCTTCTCAAGTTATTCAACAAAATAGAAAGAGAAGAAATATCATCAAATTCATTTTATGAGGCCAAAGTCACTCTGATATCTCAAACCACAGAAAGATTCAACAAAGACAGTGAATTACAGTACAATTTCCCTTATGAATATAGATGTGAAACTACTCAACAAAGCATTTACAAACCATGTCCAAGAACATGTCAAAAGATCATCTTCCATGACTAAGTAGGCTTCATCCTACAGATGCATCCTACAGATGGTTCAACAAAGGAAAATCTATCAATGTATTCTACCATTTAAAAAAAATAAAAGAAAGAAAATGATCATTTCATTAAATGCTGAAAAAGTCTTTGACAAAATCCAGCACCCTTTCATGATATAAGTCCTGGAGAATAGGTAAACAAGAAACATACCTAAAAATAATAAAGACAATTTACAGCAAGCCTTCAGCCAATATCAAATTAAATGGAGAGAAACCTAAAGCAATTCCACTAAAATCAGGAATAAGACAAGGTTCTCCACTCTCTATATATCTATTCAATAACATATTTGAAGTTTTTAGTTGAACAAGACATATGAATGAGATCAAGGGTGATACACATTGGAAAGGAAGGAATTAAAATATAGTTATTTACAAATACTAAGATAGTGTATGGAAGTGACCCTAAAAATTTTTCTGGGGAACTCTTACAGCTGATAAACTCTTTCAGCAATGTAGCTTGATACAAAATTAACTTTAAAACTTTTATTGTCCTCTCATATAAAAACAAAAAAAAAATGGTCTGATAAAGAAATCAGTGAAGCATCGTCTTTCACAATAACTTCAAATAGTATAAAATATCATGGGGTAACTCTAACCAAGAAAATGTTATATGATAAAAATCTTCAAGTATTTGATAGAGAAATTAATGAAGATATCAGAAGATAGAAGTTTTTCCATGCTTATCAACTGGTAGGATTAACATACTAAAAATGGCCATCCTACCAAAAGCAATCTGCAGATTGAATGCAATCCCCATTAAAATTCCAGCACAATTTTTTAATAAACTTTAAAAGGACAATAATTAACTTCATTTGTCAAATTGAAAAACCCAGGATAGCTAAAACAATCCTAAACAATAAAAGAACATCCAGAGGTTTCAACATCCCTGATTTCAAGCTATATTACAGTAACAAAACTTCATATTAGTAGTATAAAAAACAGACAAGTTGATTAATAGAATTTTATCTAAGACCGAGACATTAATCCAAATACACATATAGACAATTAATTTTTGACAAAGATGCTAGAAATATACAATGAAAAAAAGAAAGCATCTTCAACAAATTATTCTGGTTTTACCAGGTGTCTGCATGTACAAGAATGCAAATAGATCCATATTTATCACTCTGCACAAAACACGTTGAAGTGAATCAAATACCTCAACATAAATCTAGTTACACTGAAACTGATAGAAGAGAAAGTGGGTAATAAATGACCGTGAATGCATTCACATAGAAGACAACTTCCTGAAAAGAACACTGATAGAATAGGCACTGAGTTCAGCTGTTAATAAATGGGAATCTATGAAATTAAAAAGATTTTATAAAGCAAAGGACTCCATCAATAGGACAAACTGGCAGCCTACAGAATGGGGAAAAAGCTTCCCCTACTCTATATCTGATAGAGAACTAATTTCCAAAATACAGAAAAAATGCAAGAAGATAGACATCAACAAACCAAATAATCCAATTAAAAGTGGGATACAGATCTAAATAGAGAATTTTCAATGGAGCAATCTCATATGGCTGATAAACACATATAGAAACATTCACATGCTTAGTCATCAGGGAAAAGCAAACTAAAAAATACTCTGAGATTGTATTTTAGACCTGCTGGAATAGCTAAGTGTTGCTTTGATCTGCTGCTTTGTCCCACTGAACCTCCTCAGGAAGGGAGCCAGTAGCACAGTGTCAGTGGCTAAGACTCTGGAAGACAGGCTGGGTGCAGCAAGCTCCGTTTATTTTAGGAAGGGGGAAGCCTTATATATCCTCCACCTGCTTGAGGAAGGGGAAACAACAGCACTGGTGTTTGTCTCTTGTTGCAGTTGACGATTGGTTCAAGTCGTTCAAGTCATCTTGTCTCATAACATGGCAGATATCCTGAGGTTATGAAGGCACAGTGGGACTGGCCAGCCAATGATTGGTCTGATTTTAGGCCCTCCCACTTAAGAGAGTTCATGTCCAACACTGCCTTGATGACCAGAAATGCCAGGTTGGATAGCCCAAAGAAATAGGAAAAAAAAATCAATAAAATGATTTTTAATGATATTTTACTATTCTCATAGACTGGAGTGTAGCCCAATTGTCACAAGAGGACTTTTTTGGTAGCTGATGGGAGCAGATGCAAAGATCCACAGCCAAACATTAGGCACATAGAGAGAAAGGACCCAAACTGGAGACCTCCAACAGGTTCCTCCCTTTAGAGCTTGAGAGAACACACAGAACAGGGAGAAGAATTGTTGCAGCTCTCTGGATTGAGGATATTAGGAGAATACAGCCCACAGAATCTACTAAGCAGGGCTCAAAGGGGCTCACAGAGCTGAAGTAGCAATCATGGACCTTCCACGGATTTGTGCTACGTACTCTGCATATATGTTATTGTTATTAGCTTGGTGTTCTTGTGGGGCTTCTAAAATTGGTAGTTGGGATGCCTCTGCTTCTTTTGCCTGCTCTTGGCACATTTATCCTCCTACTGGGTTGCCTCATCCAGCCTTGATATGGGGGTTTGTGCCCAGTAACACTGTAACTTGTTATGCTGCCTCAAGTTGTTATTTCTGGGAGGCTTGCTCTTTTATGAAGGGAAATGGAGGGGGAGTGGATCTGGGCTATAGGTGATGGGGGTTGGGAGGAGTAGAGGGTGGGGAACTTGCAGCTTGCTTATATTGTATGAGAGATGAATAAAATAGCCAAACCCCATAAAACTGCTTTCATTATATCCCAGATGTTTTGACATATTTGATATGTAGTTTTTCATTGAGTTCAGGATTTTTTATTATTTTATCTTGATTTCTTCAGTGACCTGTGCATTACTCACTTGCTTTTTTTCAATAACAATTTTGTGCATTTTGTGGAATTTCTTTTGCTATTTATCTCAAGCATTATTCTACTGTGGTCAGATAGAATACGTAGAGTCATTTTAATTTATATAATTCATCGAGTTTTGCTTTGTGTGATGATATATGATCTGTTTCAGAGACACTCCCATAAGCTACAGAGAAGCATGCATATTCCTTAATTTTTGTGGAATATTCTGCAGATGTTGGCTAATTCCATTTTGGTTTCTCTCTCTTTCTCCCTCTTTTCTTTTTCTTAGGATGACCTGTTTGTGAACATTGAGTATTGAATATTGAAGTAACCTATGATTACTATGTCAGAATTAATCTACAACTTAATATCTGTAATTGCCTCGACGGGTCACCAGTCTAGGGTTAGTGAACCCGTCTGGCAGGTCAGTTATTCCAGGGTCCCTGTTCAGGCGCCACTGTAATTGCCTCGACGGGTCACCAGTCTAGGGTTAGTGAACCCGTCTGGCAGGTCAGTTATTCCAGGGTCCCGGAGAGGCACTATCTGGAAGATATGAGCTAGAAAAGAGGAATGAGGCCAAGCTGGGGTTCCTGTCAAAGCCTCAGTTTATTAGAGAAGGGGTACAA
>NC_022009.1:3394403-3400070 GCF_000317375.1 Microtus ochrogaster | reverse complement strand
CGTGTTGGTCACGTAGACAGGAGGTTATCTTCGGTCAGGTCACTGTAGGCCAAGAAGTCACGAGTTGCCACACCTAGGAAACTAGATAGTTTGGAATGTGGGGTAGGTTCCGCTAACAGATAGCTCTCCAGATAGCTCTCCATCAGCCAAATTGGGTGTGGGGTAGGCTCTGTCAATAGAATGATTCCTAACATAATTAGGGGTGTGGGGTTCTCTGCAGACTCCCCTAGGGTGATGGTTTCTGGAATGATTTTAGGAGAAAATTGGCTCCTAACAAATATCTATGGGTTTCTATTTTCTAATTGGGTTTCCCCAAGGTTACTGTTTATATTTTGAGCATTGTATTGTATGCTTGGTAGATTGTTCCCTTGATCAGAGATCCATCCATTTTGTCATATACCATATGGTAATGGCCACTTGTCTTCTGGTCCCATTTGGAATACTTTTTCTGTCTTTGAACTTAATATAAACCATCATCTATAATTAAAAATGAAGCATCTTTCTTGTAGATCACCAAAAGATGTCTCCTCCTGTTTTCTAATACAATTAAGTAACCTATGTCTTTTGATTGGAGAATTAAGCAATTAATATTCAGAATTATATGAAAAGAAATAGATTATTGTTATTTTGTTGATTTTTTGGTGTTTCTGTTTTAAGTCCACTTTTCATGATAGGTATTCTAACATAACTTATTTTTCCACATAGCCTCTTCAGTGTGAAGTATTTATTTCAGTATTCATTCATTCACAAGTTCCTTTAGGCTGATTTTATCACGAAAAGTTTTTTTTTCTCTCTTCATTTTTTGAATTATTTTTCATATGTAATGTATTTTGAATATGTTTTTTTTCTATTTTTGCTCCTCCCAGATCCTCCCCACCTCACTACCCAGTCTACTTTATGTTCTCATTCCTTCTTTGTTTCAAAACTAGCTAACTAGTTAACTAACAAACAAGGAAACAAAAAAACCAGTAAGACAAAGGTGTCAAATTAAACAAAATGAAACAAAAAGAGACAAATGAACTTTTATTATTAGCTACTCCTGGACATGTCTTGTAGTGTGCTTGATATACCAAGTGACACTTTACTGAGCAGAAATGATTTTCCCTTAGCCAGTGAGTGTCAATTGCAAATAGCTTCTTAGTTACTAAGTAGGGCTCTGTATCTGAGTCTGTGCTATCAGTGCTTGGAGCCCCTCTGCCTTAAACCTTTGACGATTTTGTGAGTGCTGCCACAGTCTTTGTGAGTTCATATGTGTATCAGTCCTGGTGGGTCTGGAAGATATTGTTTCCTTGGCAGCATCCACCAACTCTGACTCTTAAACTCTTTCCCATTCTTCTTGCACATAGACCCTGACCCTTGAAATAAGGGGTTTGATGAAGGCATCACAATCATTGTGTAAGCACAAAAGATTTCAAATAGTCAAGGCACTCTTGATCAAAAAGAATAACCTACTTTAATTTACAGAGATATACTAATAAAGGTATGATAAAATGATACCAAAAAAAGGAAGACATAGATTAGTGGAATAGAATGAATTAATCAGGTTTAATTATGTACAATTACAGTTCCCTTATAGTTCAATAAAGATGCCACAATACATGCTGGTGAAAATATAACATCTTCAACAAATAGTGATGAGAAAACTGTGTATCCACATGTAGAAAAAGCTAGAGCCTTTTCTCTCACCCTGAACAAAAGTGCACTTCAAATGAACCAAAGACTATAACCTAAAACCTGAAACTTTTGAAGATAGGTAGAAATTACTTTGTGTTCTGGACCTATGCTTCTAAATTGCTATTAAGCATAAATGTGCATAATCTACTTTCTGTTGCCATAACAAAAAAATGTGATGCTGGTCATCTGTAAAGGAAAGAGATTTATTCACCTCAAAGTTTTAGAGGTTCAACATTCATGCATCACGTTGTTAACTCTGGTGAGGGCCCCTTACTGTGTCTCATCACATTGAGTAAAATCACAGTGGAAGGTGTACAAAACGGAGGGAGGGCTCACGTGGGAGAGGAAGACAGGAAGCATGAAAGAAGCAGGGAAGGTAGTCTTGCAACAGCTCTGCTACACTAAAGGGCTAGGATCACATGAAAAATACATCAATACCTTCCAAGAGCCGTGTCCCAATTGCCTAGAGACCTCTCACTAAGCATAATTTCTTAAAGTTCCTTCCACTTTTAAAAGTATACTAGGGATCAAGCTTCTAATACATGAGAATTTTGAGGTACTCATGTAATTCTCATAGAAGTGTAGTATAATAAGCTGAAGGATACTTTTGTAATGACAAACTTTATTTAAAATCTTTCAGATAGAAGTTGTCACTGAGAATGATGTAGCAGCAGTTTTGTAAAAGCTCATATTTATCAATGTCAATGTTCCTTCAGAGAATGTAAATCATGAGAATAATCACACTTTCTGATGTCAAAACCATCACAGGACTTGTGCAAAAGACCCATGCCATTTTGAAATTATATTATCATAAATACATAGACTTTTATTTGTAAATTTAAGTAAATAGGACAGGATAAAAATACAATAAGCTACATTGCTTAGTTGAAGTATATTTCTGCATCTTTTACTCCTGAGTTCTTCTCATACATCCATTCAATTATCCACAGGATTCTGGTTATTTTATGTGTTCTTAGAATTAAAGGATTTCCTAATATTTATTAATATCTAGAAAAACTTCTTGCTATCAGCATCAACATTTTTTAGCCGGGCTGTGAGGCAAGTGGCATAGGAAAGTTTGAGAGAATATTGTCTCTGCCAACCAGGGGCTATGACAGCCATTGTGGACCTAATCAATATCCTAAAATGGAAAAAAAAAAACCTGCCTGGAGGGCAAATGAGAGATAAGTGACTGAAAGTGGTACTAGCTTGAAATGGAGAGCTCCAGTAAGGTATTAATGACTAGCAACAATATGTGTGAGTTAGAGGTTTAGCCTGGGCAGATAAAAGGGACATTACATAGTAAAAACAAACACGTTTTATTTGTGTGTATGTGTGTGTGTATAACTGTGTATATGTGTTGAATATGTGAGTATCTGTTTCCTGACTTCATAAATAAAGGATTGAAATCAATTATGAAGCCACACAAACTAGAGCCAGTACTTCTGGCTATGAGGGTCAATAGGGAAACTAATGTACACCGAGAAAGATAATAAGTATAAAGACTGTATAACTTACTTTTGTACTACTCAGACCACAGTGTCTGACAGAAACAACTTAAAAGAGCAAAGACTGACTTTGGTTAAAGATTTGAGAGGTTAAATGGTTCACAGCAGGGAAGGAATTGGGCGGTGAAGAGCAGTGGGAAATTGGTGGAAGACAGTGCAGACTGGTCAGAGGTTGGAGCGTCCGTAGCTAGGCAACATGGAGCTCCTTCCCTTCAGCAGAACTTCCTGCCTCCACCTGCTCTTATCTGGAGAATGTCCCTGGGCGTGGAGGACTGACCTTATCTAAAAGTTGTCTGGACACCACGTGACTCATTCACGTTTAGCTTGACCCTTGGCATAGCTCTTGCCAAGACAATTTGCTCTAGGAGGGACCCTACTGCCACTTAAAACCTTGTGAGAGGACTGTGCCATTTAATGCAAATTAGGGTCTGTCCCCAGGATCCCCAACGTATACATTCCTTATACTCTGGAATAAAATCGAGCTGATTCCCTGAAATCTGTCTCTCGGAGGGGTGTCTCCACTGATGCTCCTGAGTTGCAAGCAGAGCTTTCTGTCGCCCTATTTGCCTTTTTCTCTTCTTAGACTGATGGCCGGCAGACTAAGAGGGAAAAGGATCCCCCCCCCCCCCAGGAACTTTCAGCTGAGGTTTTTCCACATCACATTGTTTTAAGAAGCAGAGAAAAAGCAGAACCCAAGGAAAGGGCTGTAGTCTTCAGTGGCTAGTCCCAGGCAGCCACTTGCTCTAGCTGGACCCACCCATCTCCAGATGCAACAGACTTCCAAAACAATGCTGCTTTAACTTTAATAAGGGGAAAAAACTTCAATAGTGAATCTGTTGGGACACTTCAAATTTAAGCCCTAACAACTTCTAATAAAAAAAAAGAAAAAATTGTAAATTAGGATATCAACTACAGACTTAATAGTTATTAGTTATTAATATAAAATTAAAACATATTACAATAACTTTTAGCCCATTCATTTGTGTCTGTAGGGGAAATATGCCAATTTCTTAAATGATGTAAAATACTAAACATATCCTCAAGAAAATAATCTCAAATCTTATACATATTAAAGAAGTGACTTTGTACAAAGATTTTTAAACCAAAAATAAAATTCAGGAAATTCTAATTATCACTTAAAGACAAAATATGAATTCTATTAAAAATTCTCCCATATAGCTGAAGAAAGTTGATGAATGTACAAGATATTAGGTAAGCCTAGTACCACTATGATACAAAAGGATAAGAAAGAAATAATATAGCATATATAAGATTTGATAACAAGGAATAGACTACAGAATAAAAGATTTTTTTCACATTTGAAATGGTTATAATTCACCATATTAGAAAGCTACAAAGCCCAGACTTCCTAGTATTACAACTTCCTTTTGTAGCGTGTTTTTGAACATTAGGGATTATATTATCTGTTTTTCACTGTCCATATTTAATTTAACAGACACTTCCATTGATGTCTTTTCATCCCATTTTCAGCATGTTCATTTGAATGTGGTTGCCTTTATAATTTTACTGTGTTTCATATGCTTTTGCTAGCTACTGGATCTAAAATATTCCTCAAAGGTTTCTGTGCTGAAGTTCAGTCCCCAAGTCGGTGGTGCATTAGGATGTGGGGCCTAGAATAAGTACTTTGGGTCTTTGGAATAGAGTCATCACCCTGTAAGGAATATGGGGATGACAGATCCTTCTCTTTCTCCACTTCATTTCTGAACTACCATGGCGTGAGTGATCAGGCTTCTTCTGTCCCTTGTTCCTGCTGTGGACCAAAACACCACAGACACAAAGCAATAGGGCCTGGTAAGGTTGATCTAAAGCCTCTGTAAGTGTGATCTTAGGTATTTTGACACTATCATGTAAGCCTAAGAGGCTTTATTTACTAGTTCAAAACCCTTCAAAATATTGTGCCTGCACAGGTGTGTGTGTGTGTGTGTGAATGAGTTTGTGCATGAGCCTTGATGAGTGCCACTGTGTATGTGTGGAGGTCAGCGAGACTCTTCAGTAATTCACTCTAATCATCCACCTTGTTTGGGATAGTGTCTTTTTACTGTTTGCTGGGGGTGTATACCATCTGGTCCATGATCTTCCAGAGACTCCATTTTTTGCTTTCTATCTTACAATAGGAGCCCGAGTCTACAGATGTGTGTTACAATGACTGCTTCTGGGATCCAAACTCCAGCTCTTATGCTTGTATAGAAAGTACTCTGTCCACTGAGCCATGTTCCCAGATTCTGCTTTTCAATCCTAGCTCTCACTCCCATGAGAAATATGGTCATATATGATTCATAATTTCTATTCTTTGTGGGGGAATTGAACATAGGAGTCCAATAGAATATATCTAAGAAGTAAGGCTTAAACTAACAGAAGCTACAGCTCTCTCTCTCTCTCTCTCTCTTTCTTCCTCCCTCTTTTTTCTCCCTCTCTACATATATATTATATATAATACACACACACACACACACACACACACACA
>NC_022009.1:3368476-3394303 GCF_000317375.1 Microtus ochrogaster | reverse complement strand
CAGAGAGAGAGAGAGAGAGAGAGAGAGAGAGAGAGAGAGAGAGAGAGAAACACCAACAGTTTATGAAGAGGACAGAAATACCAGCGTGTCTGCAACTACATGATATTCATTGTGCCCATCTCAAGTGAGATTAGAAAATGTAAACAAACATCCTGTCTTTTAAACATGTAAATTAATAATCAGAGGCAAGTTAGAGAAGCAGAAAGCAACTATTTTAGGGCAACAAAGCTAGGTAATGCTGTGGTTTGGACTATTACCTTCTAAATTAGAGCCTAGATTTTTTCCATGTTTGTTGATTAATTAGAAACCTTGATAAATTCTAGTTATTTGTTTTAGGATTTGCTGGAGAAAGACCTTGTAATTGCATTTTTGAAACATTTATCTGTTTAGAGAAAAAATTTTCATGCATTTTAACTTATACACGAAACAGAATTAAGTCTAGAAGGGTTTTAATAAATCAATGGATAGCATTTACTCTACGGTATGACCTTGTAGTAAAACAAGTCTATGATGAAGTATATCTTAGTGTGAGACTCTGAACATAGAAATGGACAATGGCTAAATTGCAAATAAGAGTAGAACTCTGACTCACATCCTCCGTGGGAAGCAGACCTAGAAGTTAAGCTACAACCTGTAGCCAATCATTTTTGGAACAGCAGTAGCTGATTAATAGCCACCGGTACCCTCTATTTGTACTTTGTAGGTTAAAACCAATGAGAGAAGTGAAATACCTTTCCTACAGTCAGTCATTTTTGGTACCCGATTCTAGCTAGCTAGTACTCACACTCTCTATGCCAACAACCTCCAGTCACGGCATACCAAAAACGTGCTTGTCTTCATTCGTGTGTGCATGTTTGTTTACTTGTGAGAGCTGTGAAAGCCAGAAGTTGAGAATCTATCTCACTCTGACATTCTCTGTCTTGTATTTGAAACATGATCTTCTGTTGAACACGGAGATGACCAGTTAGGCAAGAAGTGCTGGACAGGGAGTTCTGAGGATCTTCCAATCTCTGCCATTAGAGTACACACCTTTATGACAACCCAGGCTTCTTGTGGATGCTGGAACTCAGAACTGGTACTTGTGCAGCAAGCACTTTACCCACTGAACCCTCTCCTGAGCCTCTTAATTTGCTGCTTTTGTCATTGTTTTGAGACATGGTGATCCTATATAGCCCCTACAGATAGTAAGGAATTTGCTTTGTGTAGACCTGACTAGCCTTGGACTCATGGAGATCTGCCTACTTCTGCATTCCTGGTCCTGGAATTAAAAGCAAGTATTATCATGCCCTGCATGTCCAGCCTTTTTTAATTTAAAATTTTTACATCCATGAGAAATTTGCATCTTTGCCAGGTGGTGCTTACTGACTGTCAGCATGAAACAAACTTTGGGTAACAGCCCCTGATTATTCTTATTTGGGTATTTTCAACTACTTCCTCATCTGGAAATATAAATGCCCATTGAAAATTATAAAATACAAACAATCTTATTTAAGATTAATAAATAACAATATCAGGGTGTATAAATTGCTCAGAGTTAACCATCCCATGACACAAAGCCCAAATCTGGTGAATCTCAGCTCTCTAACAGGAAGTAGAGAGTTTTGATTTAAACACTAGTTGGCCATCCATTTCTCAATTTTGCAGTATAGATTTTCACATTTTCAGTGGGAAGGTAATCAAGATCATCTGGAAATTGTCTTAATATATAATTTATAGTGGTTCTTTGAATCATTAACCTGGGATCCAACCTGGTAATTTAAAATTTTATCCAGAAAAGAGTTTTGACTTTCAGTTAGTTGGCAAGGAATAGCCAATATTTAGATAAGAAATTCAATTATCTTTTCACAGAAGGCAAGATGACTAGAGTTCAGAGAGCCAGAGGTGCTTTGCTGTTTGATTTTAATGTATAGCTGAACCAATTCCATTTTAAAGTATATATACACATATATTTTCAAGAAAATGCATCTGCTTTATGAGCCATAAACTCACACTGACACTCTCATATTTATCACTTTAAATTAATTGCATTACCAACTAATACAACAAATTTGTCCTGATAAATAATAGAAGCCTTTAATGATATAAAGGATCACTTGAATTTTCCCTGGATTACTGTTTATTTATGCTCAAGTACAAATTGTAACAGCTGATGCCATAGCAACATATTGAAAACTAAAGTGGAAACAACACCTGGCAATGTGTATTTCTACCAGGTAACCCAGTTTCTCACCAGAGGTTCTTCTCTGATGCTAATAAGTGTACTCACATGGCTCATTGATCAAGTATTGATGCCCAATGTAGGTTAAAGGTCTTATCTTAAGAATACATTAGACATTTTAACAAGTTTTACCAAGTGTAAGGTAAAGAGTAAAAAAAAAAAAAGATTTGTTTACATTTTCTAGTTTTAGGTGGAAAAATTATTTGAGGCATTTAATTTTGGATTGCTTTGGTCAATCACCTGAAGATAGTGAATGAATTGTCAACAGAAATATAAGTAGAAAAAGTAGGAAGTCCACACATAAACATTTAATATACTTGATTTAGTGAACTGAGCAATACGTTAGTTCATTCTCCTTCCTCCAGTTAGATGGCTGCTTAGATCTGTGACTCAGTGACTCCCAGTTCTTTACTGAGTATATTAACATTGCACTCTTGGGAATTTTGCCTCCCAAACATAATCTGTCCCTCCCCCACGGATTTGATTTTAAAAATGCATTCTATTTAAATGCTGCATACTTTAAAAAATGAATTCCATCTGATATTTGGGGACAAGAGTTGGCTCAGTGGGTAAAGGTGCTTGCCCCCATACCTGATGACCTGAGTTTGATCCTTGGGACCCACATGGTAGAAGGTGAGAATCAAGTCATGCAAGTTGTCTTTTGACCTCCATACATTTAGTTTGCATGTCATGTGCCCCTTGATCCCATAACACTAAATAAATAAATGTAAAATAATTTAAATTGATTACTTCATCACTTGGTTCATACTTGATATGGGTATATTTATTATTCTCAAGGATATGTTTCTTGAACAAATTAAAAAGAATTGTAAATTCTATATCCAGCAATCAGGAAACCAATAATAAAATAAATGGATGTCAGGTGTTTGCCACTAGCTATGCAGAGAATTGGATGACGATTTAACTCTGTACATAAATAAATGTTCACAGGCTAAAACTGTGTGTTTAGATTACTGATATCATTGATTTATGAAAAATAATGGAAATGTCATTTCTGTTGTTCAAAAGCTTATTATTTCTGGAGTGATTATTTTGATTACGTTAATACCTAAATTAGTTTTTTCAGGGAGTGATGTTATGTAGTGATCAACTAGTAAAATGCTACTGAAAAATGTTGGAACAATATTGCGAGTGTGACTATAAAATACTAACTAGAAAAGTAAATTTAGTTATTGACTCTTTATGTAGCATTCAGAGGGGATTAAGCTCTAATATAAATTTTGTGTTTGCATATTAATGTGTTCAATTTAAAGTATTTTATTTCATATATGAAAACTCTTTTTAAAATAATTTATAATAAAACATATAATATTAAGTTTGATTGTGGTCCTCAATAGACACATGTTGGAAAGAAGGCTGCTTACTGGTTCCCAGCTGCTTAGCCCTGAAATAATTACACAGAAACTATATTATTTAAATCACTGCTTGACCCATTAGCTCTAGCTTCTTATTGGCTAACTTTTACATCTTAATTTAAACCATCTGCATTAATCTGTGCATCACCACGAGGTTGTGGCTACCAGCAAAGTTTCAGCACGTCTATCTCCATGGCTTCTCTTTACCCCACCTCCTTTCTCCCAGCATTCACTTTAGTTTTCCCTGCCTAACTATGTTCTGTCTTGCTATAGGTTCAAAGCAGTTTCTTTATTAATTAATGGTAATCACAGCATGCACAGGGATATCCCATATCATATGTATATAAGTGCCAGAATCTTAAATTCTTCATAACTTCAAAGAAGACATTATTCTCATTACATAAACAAAATATGGCATCAAGCCAAGAAAATGAAAAGAATGAAAATCTCACTTTCAATCAATGTCTAATTAATCATTGTTGACTAATTAATTCAATCCTTTCATTCCTAGTCTAATCTTTCTTATTTAATATGAGAATGTAAGAAGAGTGCATTTTCAGAAAGATAGTTTTAAGATGCTGTGTCAAATTAAAGGTTATCTCTTGAAGAGATTTTTAATTAATTAGAAAGAAGTTTAGTAAAATTATAATATGAAAATAATTCATTGTAAATTCATTTCAAAACATCATATGCAACCAATTCGTTCATGCTACCTAATGAAGTAAGTTTTAAAGGCTATATAAAAATTCACTTTCATGCATGAAGTTTCTATATAGAAAAAGTTTGTTTAGCTTGTTTTGTACATATTTTATTCACAGAGCAGCAGGTATACAGGAAAGTATCAGAAACAAAGCTTTGAAAGTTCCATCAACTATAGGCTTCTTTTCTTTCTCTGTGACCTACGATATTGAATGTACTGAAATATAACTCAAGAACATCATGTGATATGAAAAGTAGATAATAAAAAATTTAATTGTTGTTGCCTTTAAATTTTGTTTGTCTTCAATCACCTTGCCCAGATTTTAAAATACTTTTCTTATTTTAATATCTGAAATATATTGGAAAGTTGTAGTGGATTTGAATGAATCTGTGAGTTATTGAAGAAACACATCTTATTCATTAGAAAGCTGGTATGGACTCATAAGTGGATATTAGATGTATAGCAAAGGATAGGCAGCCTGTAATCTGTGACCCCAGATAAGTTAGGTAACAAGGAGAACCTTAAGAGGAACACACATGGATAGCCCTAAGAAGGGGAAATAGTCACAGTCTCCTGAGAAAGTTGGGAGCATAGGGGTGGGGGTAGAAGGGAGAGCAGAAGGAGAAGAGAAGGGGGAGAAGATTAGAGGAGAGAAGTACATGAAGGAATTGGATGGTCAAGATGGGGGAAGGACAGAGAAAGAGAGAGCAAAGAAAGAAGGATCTTCACTGAGGGCTAGCAAGAAACATGGCATTAGGGAAATTCTTAGGAATTCACAAGGATGACCCCAGCTAAGATCCTAAGTAATAGTAGAGAGGGAGCCTGAACTGGTCTTTCCCTGTAATCAGATTGATGGTTACCTTAATTGTCATCTTATAACCTTCATCTGATGAAACTGATGGAAGCAGATGCAGAGATCCACAGCAAAGCGCTGGGTTGATTTCCCAAAGTCCAGTCGAAGAAAGGGAGGAACAATAATATGAGCAAAGGGTTCAAGACCATAATAATGATACCCAGTGAAAGAGCTTACCAGAACTCCAGAATTATAGTGGGTTAACCTGCATAGGACCAAACGAGGCCCTCTGAATGGGATTGACAGTTGTATGGCTGAGCCAGTCTGTGAAGCCACTGGCAGTGGTTCCAGGATTTATCCGTAGTGCTTGAAGGGGTTTTTTTGGAGCCCATTCTCCTTGGAAGGATATTTTGCTCAGCCTAGATTTAGTGGGATAGCCTTGGTCCTGCCTCAAAGCAATGTGTTAGACTTGTTGATTCCCCATGGGAAGCCTTACCCTCTCTGAGAAATAGATGGTAGGTGGGAAGTAGGGGAGGGAGTGGGAACTAGGATTGGTATGTAAAAATGAGAAAAGATTGTTTTAAATAAAAACAAAAGCTGGCGTGGAAAGGAAGTAGAGAAGAATTCCTTGAATATAGAGTAGTTATCTTAATTCCCAAATTGACCTTAAATCTCTGTCTGTACTTATGTTTATACCGACAGTCTAGCTGCATCTAACTGGATATTCTTGGTGTCCAGCGATCTCTTTTCTTCATTTATTTCAGTCTCTTGTTACATAACCCATGTCAGTTTTAAATTCCTAATCCTCTTGTTTAGCCTAGACTTTGAGAACCTCAGCTTGTATCACAATTTTGCTTATTTTGAACTGTATTTTTAAAAATTATATTAGAAATAATACTTATGGTGGATCTGAGCTTTCACAAAATCATTTATAAGGCAATATTTGTGTTTACTAACATGTTTTAGGGGTTCTCTCACCAAATCCAATAGTTTTTTTTTTTAACCCAGAGACAAGTCCTTGTAATTGTCATTGTCCAGCTTGATGTATGACCTAATTTCTTTATGTTAACAACATCTACACACTCCAATACTCCCTTAATAAGGATACTTTTTTTTTAGATACTATCAATCTCAGCATCACTATTTTTATATGGATATTTGTATTTCTTTCCTACATTGAAAAATATCAAGGAAAAGGGAGAGCAGTGTATTTTTATAGCATGACTGAAATATATAATATTTATTACATGATCACTGAGTGTTAGACATATTACCATATTATAAGATTTAGCATACAATATTTCAAAAAGAGTTAGTATGAATTACTGTTAAGTAGTTAGTATTATTGAGAGATCTGGTGCCCTCTTGAGAAAGACACCTGGTGAGTGATTCTCATTAACTTAGACCATGAGACCCAATATGGACAAGTTCAACAGAACGGCCATATACTGGCTGCCCATGCATGCTTTAGCATCGCTAGGGCATAAATTTCAGTTTTTTTTTCAGCTAGTGTTATTACCTACTCTTTATCTATGAGAATATTTAGTCATAGAAAAGTTAAGAAAAAATTTTTTAATACCTATGTGGAAACTAGAATTGAAGTATGGATGGTCTGGCTGCTGTGCACAGTGTCATAACTACAGCGTGAGTCAGTTCCCCACAATCTCAGACAGGAATATTCAGCACTTTCCTTGTGTAAATTCATCAGCACAATTGTTTTGATCTATCACGTAGAAATCAGATCTGCCTCTTCTGTGCCTCAGACCTGTATTTAAAAGAAATTAAGTGTGTAACTTTACTATATTGCTGCATCTTGTGTGGCATGGCTCTAAAACCCTGACCAGGATGGCAATGGATTAAAACAAGGACAGACACCAACGAAGCAATGGATACAGGGACACAGAATATGTCTGGGGTCAGGTGTGGTATGCATACTGTGATGGGGGTGTACCAACTATTGCAGCAACCTAAAACTTAGCTTGTTTATTACACACAGTAGAGGGGAGGAGTTGGCTAGTGTCAGTGGTAAATGTTTGTAGGTGAGCAGTCTTAGACTAAACTTCCTGTAGGAGGAATTTGCTGTTCCTAGATTTTATGCATACTGGATACTTGGATGGAGAAAGGCTTTGCCTGACTGAACCTGACCTAGGGAAAGGCTTTGTCAATCTTCTATGGGTCTGACTTATCAGTCCTTGACAAGACTGCTCATGTCAGACAATACATATGTATTCAGAATTTGACTTTCTCCCTACACTCTGTGAAAGTTCTGTTACAATATCAGACTTATGTATTCTAAGGTAAATTTACTTCCGTTGAGATAAGCTAATAACAAGTATTCTAAACTAAGTTTTTTTTTTCAGTGAAAATCATGCATTATTTGGAGTTAACTGTTTAATTAAGTGAAACCATCACACATCTATTTCCTCACACCAGTGGTCTGTCTCCCTCATACTTCTCTTAATTAAGTGGAACCATAATGAAAGACCCCAGCTTAGCTGCTGTAATGCCATTTTGCAAAGCCTTCACACAAACAAATGTAAGTTCAAGGTAAAGTCAGTACTCCTAGATGGTCAAACAGGATATCTGTGGTCAGACACCAGGCCTAGGAGGGGAACGAACAGTTCTGGGAAAAACTACATGTACCCTAGATAGGGCCAAGTCCACTATTATTATCAGACCTTCATGTCTCCGGGGAACTTGTCCCCTAAATGAACCCATTGCCTCATTCGAACTGACCAATGAGATCCTTGTAACCATGCATTGCTTCTGTATGCCTGATTTTGCCACCCTTTTCCTATAAAAGGACCTTCTCCCAGCCTGCAGGTGTGCAAGTCCTCCGAAAGGACTTTGCCGCCCACAGGTACCTGTGCTTGCTAATTGCAGCCAGTGGTCTTGACTGTTCCTTGGGTTAGGGGTCTCCTCCTGAGGGAAGGACCACTCTGAGGGTCTTTTAATCGCACATCTATTTCCTCACACCCGAGGTCCGGCCTCCCTCATGCTTCTCTTTTCTTCCCTGCTGCATCACCTCCAGTTCATCTCAAATGCTTGTGACTTCGGCTTCAATATCATTTCATTACATCAATCAGGCGTCTTGTCTTCTTTCTACTTAGTTCAGGTTTTCATCATTGTTCACTTAGAGTTCGAAGGTGCCATCTCCAAAATGTCTCTCCACACAGTTCTGCTTCCAGTGGATCTGGGAGAGAATGACAAGGAATTCTTCTGGAACATAGAGCTGATTCTGCTTCTACCCTTTTAAGTGGTTTTTATTCTTGGCTCTGATTGTTTTCATTACATTTGATTGATCTGCATATGCTGAGCATCCTTGTGTCTCTCTATGAAAGCTAGTGATGGTGGTATATAATCTTTTAAATAGTTTTTTAAATTCAAGATGAAAATACTTATTGAATATGTTTGCATCCATGTTCATCAAGAACATTAATTTATACTGGGTATGTGCGTGTCCATGTGTTCTTATCAGACTTGGTAACAGGATAGGTTAGGAAAGGTTTGTTCCAATAATTGTAAAAGTATTTCTTTACTTTTTATTATGTAATACTTTGGGAAACCGACTCACTGATTTTTTGAATCTGATATAATTCCCATTTGAATATGTCTTCTCATGGGATTTGCTTTGAAAGAGGATTTTATTACATCCATAATCTCACTGAAGTTTCTCTGTTGAATTTTTTCTAGATAGTCAATCTTTTGATGAGAGTGAGGTGTTGAAATCATCCATTATTATGGTAGGACCCATTCTTCGCTTTGTATTTGTAAGGTTTTTAAATTAAAAGTGGGTAATTTTGTATCTATATATTTACAAGCATACCATCTCAATGGGTTTGTTGTCCCTTTTCCAAAGTATAGTGACCTTGCTTGTTTATTCTCAGAAATCTGTCTGGCATGATATGGGAATAGCTTCTGTATTTCATTTTCTCAGAGTATCTTTTACAATGCTTTCACTTTTATTTTATGTATATCTTTTTGGCAAAGTGAATTTCTTATAGGTCAATAGTCTTGTTTTGTTTTTTTAATCTAAATAACCAGTCTGTGTCGTTTATTTGGAGATTTAGGCCATTTACAGTTGGACAAAGTGGTCTCAGCACTTGGGACACTGAGGCATGAAGATGAATTCAAGTCTAGCCTGAGCTACATAACCAGACCCTGTCCTTCAAAATAGCAACAATATAGGGGAAAAGAACATAACACATAAAATAGAATAAATGTATATTTAAATGTGAGAAAAAGAGATTTATTTTGTCCCTCTAAGATGATCAGGGAGGTAGTACTGTGTATTCTGATAGAATTAGCCACTCTTATCCCATTTTAGCATTGTTAAGAGAAAATCACAGAAGTCAGTCTCATCTGTTTAAGCGCATCTAAGTGGGGATTACTCAGAGATGAGCTACCCAACCCTATCTCCACTTTTAAGGATTTAAATGTGGTCCTCAGTTTCTTGTCCAAGTTAAATTTAATTGCTTTGGGATCAGGCTTTTATCCTTTATTTTCAGTAACAACAACAACAAAAAAATCATACCCCGACAAGCGATAGTGAGGCAGCCTTGGAAGTTAAACATTTTGTTGAGAAGGACAGCCTCACAAGTGGCTCCGTTAAGGGTTTTATTTTTTTTTCCTTTTTAAACCACAGAGTTTATTTTCATCTAAGCATTTGATGTTTTTAGGAGTACTGGGCCGTGCAGCCAAAGGTGCTGCAGTGACTAATTTAAAGTTCTAAGGGAGTTTTAAACCAGCATGTATTTTTCATCACAGATAGGTTAAAAGGTTTTTAAAGTATTCTCCTTATTCATAGGCAGCTGGAATCCAGTAGGATTCCATATCGGCCACAACTTCAGCAAATATCATTCCTAATTTGGCCCCGTAAAGAGCAGTACTAGAAATTCTTTACACTTTGCACACCTAGAAATAGACTGTGACTGTTATAGCAGCTTTAGCTGGGAACTCTTCATTTCATGGGTTTATGTGTCCGTTTTAATATGCATTGCTGCTCATGGACTCTGGGCCTGTGGAATACTAAATTTCTGGAAGGCAGCAAGACATGGGTCATTATAGTTCCCTTCAGCCTGACCATGAGCACCACGAGTAGAATTGTCACCACGTCCAGGTTTCCTTGGGCATGGATTTAACAAAAGGGTCTTTATGTCATCAATGAATATGCATCCTGTGAATGTGGGGTCTAACCAGGGTATAGTATTTGTATAGTTACTATATTTTTGTTCAAATTGAGCCTGTTTAGTTTTACACACAGAGGAATGTGAAGGAGGGAAAAAAAAGATGTGAAAATAGAAAAATCCTTCATTTAGTTATGAGGCACTGCTGTTTCTGTATGCTTATATAAAACTTGCAGCCTCAGACCCACTGTGAATGAATAATTACATGTTCTCAAAGCCACACTATTGAGTTAAAACAGTCGATGTCAAACTAATTCCGCGTCGCCAGGTATGTCTGCCCATTTATAATACTCTCTTTAAAATCCGAAAGGTTTCACAAATTCAGATGTGTATATAATCGGGATGATATACAATTGTACTTCAAACAGAGTGCCAGCAATCTGTCAAAAAACAAAGCTAAATTCTGAGTAATAAAATCTACCGCGTGATTGATATCTTGTATTAAAGTATGAGTTGAAGAAAGCAATTTTGTTTATGGGGAAGTCTTGGTTTGATACATTTTTCATGTCACATAAAGATGGAAATCTTACCTGTGGCTGTATATTATAGTTATCTTTCAGCGTCTGTAATTGTGGAAGGACATGCATCTGTTTTAAACGAAGAACCATTTTCTGCTAATAAAATGTGAGTGCTCATTTCGCTGTGGTGCTTCCCGTCAGTGCATACCACATTTCCCCCTGCTTCCATCCTCCTGCTCACTCTTAGGAGGTCTTTTATTTCACTGTGATTTAGCAAACAAATGAATCTTCTAAGAATTTTCAGTTTCCAAGGTGGTGTCAGTTTGCAGTCACTCCGTGGCATAAACAATGAGGGGAAAGTATAAGAAATAGACTTCAAGTTTAAGAATAGTGAGAACTGAGGGAAACTAGGTCAGCATGTTCTTAATCTCCTGGGATGGGAGAGAACTGAGTAATGATATCCAGAACTTGTAAGACCTCCTAAGTATACCACTTACCAGTTTCTTCGAATTAAACGCCCTTTAAATATAGCTTCTCAAAAATACATACTCAGTATTAAAAAGTTTACCAACTGCCATGCATATATCACTATTCTTCTTCCATTCTTTAGAGTAGACGTTAATATTATTACTATTTTTATATCCCTGTTTCATATACAAAAACACCCCTGAATCTCACTGAAGATAAATGACTCATTCAAAACTGATCATTTGGCACCTAGCACTTTCAATTTTAAATTATTTCAGTGCATTTGCCTGTTGAATAAAGGATGGGTTTGTGACCTTAAGCTTGCCTGCTTTAGTAAGCTTAGCTCTATTGGAGGATATTTTATTTTATTCCTTTAGTCTTCTTGGAGGTCAAATGAAAGAGAAAATTGGCACTAAAAAAGAATAAAGGAGAGAATTCTATCACCTCTGAAATAATTAATATTTTGAATAAGGAAGTGATTAATTTTTAATAAATATTGAGCAAAATGGGAACACTCGTGGTGAAATAAGTTCAGTTAAGATTGTAATAGTTGAGCAGGGTTGTCTCTCTTAGGACTGTCTGTATTCTCTGCAAAAATATCTTAGGAGGAGAGTAGCCACATCCATACCCATCTGACTGTTATTTGTCTAGGTATCGGTCTTACCATGACTTCCTTCTCTTCTGAATGCCAGTGGTAGGAATAAAAGGTCGGTTCTAAGAAATCCCCATTGATGACTCCTTCTGGTGTTCACTCTTGTGAATTTCCCCTCGTTTGTATGAGCTATCTCTCTTGACTTCCTCTATATAAATAACAGGGGTCAAACACTTCTGAGGAGAGTTACAAAAATGCCCTATACCTATATCACCCTCCTCTTCACTTAGAGCAGTTTTGATTTTCATAGACATTCTTGCTACATTGTGACATACTCTGACATGTAGACAACCATATGGCTAGGGAACGAGCCCAGCAGACCACCACATCACAGAGCTGACTGTGCCATTACCAGGAAGCAGGCTTGAAAGCCGACTTTGTTGGTAAAACTCTGAGAGGACTGCTCACTGCTAGAGACAATTGTGTACAGTTTTCAGAGAGGCTGAGATGGGACGCTCACCTAGCATGGGCCCAGACTCTAATTCCGGGAAACTGTGGCATAATAAAGGTTTGTTATTTGAAGCAGTTAGCTCGTGTGTGATTCCCCCCGCCCCCCCACCATAGACGGTTGCTACATTTCCACTCCTACTTTGTGATCACATATATTTTGGCTGCGTTTCTGGAGTTCTGATCTCAGATCTTCACGTCATCTTTTCTACTCATTCAGGCTCCCATCAACATGACAGATTGCAAGGATGACTTTCTTAATAACCCCTTTCAATTTACATTAATTAGTCCCCTCCACTGGTCACTGCTGCACAATTTGAATGAAACGTGCTATCTGGAATAATAGTTACTTACTTATCCTCTGTTATTAAGCCGCTTCCAAAAACTTATGACCTCACTTTTCATGTTCACCTTTAGTTTCTCACCAGTTATAAGAGCAACCGGCACACAATGGCAAAGGCTCGGTAATTATTAGTTCAGTGAATGAAAGAACAAATTTTATTTTTCTTTGTTTCTTTTTTTTTTAATGGTCCTTGTTATTGTCACTACTAAGATAGAGAATTAGCTTGGGTCAAGAGCAATTGCTTTTCTCTTTATCTCTACATACAGAAACATTATTTCACAAATATTTTAACCTGCTGTTAATCTTTCTTCCAGCAGCTGTCTCACTATTAGTTTCTCTAGGTCCCAAAGTCTTTATGAACAATTTCTTTACTGTTTTCATTTTGCATAGAAATATTCCTTGACACATCCTGGCATTTCAAAGCATTTTCTCTGAATTCCACGTCTGTAGTCACAAATATGGTAGTTACATATTTTATGCATTCTTGAAATTCTTTTATTTTTGTTCTGCAATTTTTTTTTGTGGAACGTTTTGAAGTGAAGCTTTGGAAAGTGGGAAAAAAGAAAACTTTCTTTCTGTCTCAGTCACTTTCTCACATTGCTCCCCTATCTCTTTGTATTTCTCTATTCTTCTTTGATTTCCCTAGACTATCAATGCCCTAGAAGGTAGAGGAATTCTAGTTTGGAGATCAAATTTGGTCTTTGCCTAATTTCATCCTATACTCAAAGAAGCTTTGCTTTTCTCCTGGACATAAAGTTTGTTGGGAAAAAAACAAAACAAAACTGACCTTGTTTTTTTACTGGTTGTAAAATCTTTTAGGATGTAAAAGCAAACAGTTGAAAAGTCAAAGGAAACAGACTACAGAGTGTTGGTGATTGTAACCTAAGGTTGGAGTGGATATAAACATCAGATGTGTCAGGAGCTTCACTGGGAAACACAACTTACCCCACACCTCTTATTGTTATTCTCTATTGATGAAAATTATACCCTCAAAACCAAGGAATTTAGCAGCCACTGAGTTAAGAGCAATTAGCTTGGATTTCCAATCATGAGCTATCAATTTTCATGCTGTATTTAACCGGATTTGAAATTTTTAAGTAAGGAAATTAAAATCTCAGTCAATAAACCAAGCACTTGAAATCTTAGGAAACAACATTTGACCAGGAGGGGAGGAGAGAAGGGGAAGATGTGGAAGGAGAGAAATAACTTTAAGGTAAAATGGGTAAGGAAGGTTGAATTTAACAGGAAAATTAAAGCACTTCTTTTATTGTATTATTGGTTTTCTTGAATAATATTTAATAGATAAAGGTCTTATTGGTTCCTTCTGGCTAGTAAGGGGTTGGAAAATTCCCTTTACAGAGGAAATGGTATCCTACAGTTTAGACTCAGAATTGCTTGTGTCTAAGGCTTCCTCCTCAGCGTGGTGCTATGAAAACAGTTTTCTGCCTTGACAGGCGAGTCCTAGAAGTCTTGAGGTCAAGGAGGGCTTATACCTGGAGGAGAGAGTGCAGCCGATGCCATTCTCTTCCTCATTGTTTCTTTTCTGCTGTAAGATAGACAGACAGCTTGGCTTTGCTGTGTGTTCCTGCCATGGTGTATTCTCCATCACAGTTCCTAATGGAACAGCACCAACCAACTGCAGACTAAACCTCTGGATCTATGAGCCAAAGCAGACCTTCCCACTTTATTAGTTGATGATAGCATGTATTACAGTGCCAAAAAACAGACTAGTAGACTAAGTAAGAGGAAGTGGTATGGTAACTAGAAGATTCCAACTATTTGCTGGGTATTACAACAGGCATTTCACCCATACCATGCACTCTTTCTTAGTTGAAAGTTAGGAAACTCTCAATAGTTACATTTTGCTATTTGGGGACAAGACTAGTTTTATCTTTTCTAGTTCTACAGCATAGCCTAAAATGAAGTGAGCCACATGAACAATGTGTCTCGATGCTTGAATAGCAGGCAGTGTGAGTGGATGGTTATCTCACTTTCTGCTTAGCCAAACAAGATTACAAACTGCATTTTTTTTTTTTTCCGAGACAGGGTTTCTCTGTGGCTTTGGAGCCTGTCCTGGAACTAGCTCTGTAGACCAGGCTGGTCTCGAACTCACAGAGATCCGCCTGCCTCTGCCTCCCGAGTGCTGGGATTAAAGGCGTGAGCCACCATCGACCGGCTAATCCACACCCTCTGCCCATACATCGTTATTTGGTTTGAATCTTCGAAGAGAACCGAAGAGAATCAGACATCATGGAACTGTTTTTCTTTTCTTCATCTGCTGTTAACCTTCTCTGCTGTGTCTCCTGTGAGCATGGAGGAACTCAGTCTCTTTCCATGCATGAATTGAACAGTTCTTGATGACTCAGACTCATCAAACCTTCATGCACTTTCTTTCTCTGATTTATTTTCAATATTTTCCTCTCAAACCCTGTGAGGAATTGGACCTGCTACGTATATTATTCAGTTTTAAATATGGAGTGTTGAAACACATGTTTATCAGATTAACTAAAGACCCATGGGAAAAATTAATGATTCCTTTTGCTAGGGAACCATTCCTGTGCTCGCATAAGCATGCTGTTAGTTTCTTCACCTTCAAACCAAGTCCTCCCGCCCACCCCTGGCAGCTGTTGTTTTCTTCTGTACTCTGTAAGGAAAACACCAGTGTGGTTTGTGCTTCTGATTTAGTCCCCTCCTCTCATGACACTGCTATAGCTACCCTAATTTGCTGTGTTAAAGTTATTTCTCAGCGAGGTCATTTCCTGACATTTCAAAACTATTTGCCTTAGTCGATGAGTCCTCTCTTCCCGGAACTGCTTTCAAACCTAAGTGGCACTGTCTGTCTTTGCATTCACTCTCTGTTTTTACTTTCTGCTCTCCTGTATGGGTTCCTCACATCACTGACCTCCAACATGGGATTGCTCAGGGACTATTGCTTAGCATTCTCAAAGTTGGCAAAATCTGTTATTTTGTCACACGAATTGCTAAATGAATGCCGTTAGCCCAGAGCTCTTCCCTGAGCTTAAATCACAAAAACAACCATTGTGTGCTTTCTCCACTTAGATGTTTCATCTGTGCCATGAAGTCAACTTGTTCAAATCAGCTTTTCTTAGACTTCATCAACTCGGATTCTCCATCTCACAATGCTCTCTAATTCAGCACATGGAGTTTCCTCTTTGCAGGGTCTTAGGACAACTTTTAGAATCATCTATTCCTTCTGTTGGGGTGACATCTGTTGAGGTCCAGCCTTGATGAAAATTGCATGTTCTAGGGTAGGAACATGAAGATTAGAATTATTAAGCAAAAGGAACAGAGATATGAGAGAAATCAAGGACAGGAATACAGAACTGCATTGGGAGGGAAACGCAGTGAATACTGAGTCCAATCTTTATTCTCCAATGCTTATATACTTCACTCCAAAAGGGGGTGGTGGGGAGGCCACAGACTTCATTAACATGATATAAGAAATAGGTCATGTATTCTGCAGGTAGTCATTCCCTGAAACCTCCTGCCAATATCCTTTAAAGGAGCAGAAATTGCAAGGTGGATCCACCTCTATACTCAAAATACTAATTGATCACACCCTAGGTCAAAATCTCTTGTTTGTAACCATCTGTTGTCAACAACTTTGAAAGAGCAAAAATAAGCTCAAACTCTCTGACCTTTGGTCAAGGTGGAACAGGCTCACATCTGTAGGACGCCACATATTTTGGGTTCTGATTTGAGGATATATCCAGGGTAATTATTTATATCATCCCTAGAGTCAGTCTATTATGATGAAGTCACAACTATTTCTCATTTGAAATCTTTTAATTGATCTTATTATCTGTATATTCAAACTATTGGCTGGCAAATGCAGAGAAAGCCAGGAAAATATGGTGAGAATCCAGGAAAGTTACAATATTCCAAAAGCTTTTCATCTGATTCCAAATTCAAGACTAACTTGTTACAAAGGTCTACAGGAACTTCTGTTTTCTTTAATACCAAATTTCAATTCCTTTGTCAAAAATTTCTCCTTAACAATTTTGGCTCTTAATGTCTCACAAACAGTAGTGTACTTATAACTGAGACTTTTCCTTTTGATAATTCCCTGACTCTAGTTATATTTCCAAATACCTCTTAAACTATTTCCTGTATCTTGCTTTGCTTCCATTATTAAAATATATGCCTCGTGTATTAGAGCAAGTCACCAAATCTTAGTAGGCTAACAACATTGAGTTTACTTTTGGTACACACAGTTATTTGGTGGCCTGGATCATATGTAGAGAGGTCATTGTGTGGCATGTATTCATTCACTGATCACTGTTATCCAAAGCTCTGTTTTTTAAAGTTCAGATTCTGAAGTCACTCAAGTATAATTTGTTTTTTTCCCCAATGTACAGAAATGGCCATACTACATTTGAATGCCAATGATGCTATGTAATAATAATACAACCTTACTAGATGAAGGCATTCGATAAGCAAACATAAGTCATCTCCATAAGCAGAGATAAGTTTGTTTGTTATTTATAAAACCCTAGCATGCACAGCACCTAGAATAGTTAGAAGGATAATGGAAGGGAACGAACAACCCAAGTAAATCATGTAGCTAGCATGCATCCACACAATACATAGTGAGCTACTGTCCTTTCTTGTCTCAAGATTTTATAAAGACAGCTCCGATTTCATGCTCCATGTTTCACTTCCTTGCATCCAGTTAACTCTTACTAACTGTGAATTTTCTCTTGTAATTGACTGTAATAGGAAAAAGTATGACAGTTTGCTATCATGACAAGTTAAAAAAACCTGTTGGAAAAAAAATAACAAAAAACCCGTTGGTTTCTTCTTTTTTAGTTCATGGTGTTCTTTCTGTAGAAATGGTAGCAAACTATTACTTCAGGGAGAGGGCAATCAGCTGAAGGTAAAGCCGTGCATGTTCCTCTGTAGTGTTCAATGGACAGTTTCTCCTTCTCACAGGAGAACCAAAGGTCAGAAGAACTGATTTTCACTAGCAAGTGATAAGCTCTTGAGATTGGGAAAGGTTTTTGCTTCGCTTTATTTTTTTTCCCTCTGTCTTCGATGGTCTAAGGTTGTCTTCCCATTGCCGAATGCCAGGCTGTAATATGGTAATGGAGTTTGGGTCTAAGTTATAGGATACAGTAAGAATGACATGGAAATTTATAGTGAGTTTTTCTCTGCCTGCTATCCAAATCCCAAATAACCACACACAGACTTTTTATTAATGGTGAAAGCTTGGTCGATAGTTTAGGCTTGTTTGTAACCAGGTCTTATGACTTAACCCATTTTTATTAATTTACATGCCGCCATGTGTCTCATGACCTGTTACCTCATCTCCTACATGTCATGCTTTCTCTGCAACTCTCTGGAAACTCCTGGTGACTCCACCCTTTTTCCCAGCATCCTCTGTGCCTGGAAATCCTGTAGAACTATTGACTGTTCAGCTGTTTATTAAACCAATAACAGTGACACATCTTCACATGTGCAAAATGATTATTCCACAGTAGAAATGGTTTCATTTACTCCTATCCTACAGTTTTCACTTTGTGAAGAGTCTTTGCTTGAATTATCAAGTGATGAGAGCTGATATGATTTGGAAGCTAGTCTTCAGGAGCAGAAGGAGAAGGCTGAAAAGGCAGCACAAGTGTCTATAGTTTATGTGGAACTGTGGTCAAAATGATTTTATTTTGAGATATTTAAATATTGCCTTATACAAATATGATTGCAAATATGGGGAGTGGAAACATTTTAGCTATTGTAATTAGTGTTGTCAACTTGACAGGACAGATAGGGACTCATGAAGAAATTAAATTACAGGGTATACAGTTTTGGTCAAATGTGTTGAACTTTCAGAACTAATGACAAACTAGATTCATTCATCTTCCTGGGCATTAAAGGAATTTAGATGCTGTCTCTTGCAATCAAGGAAGCCTAAGTAAGACCAAAATATCTTCCATAAGGTGAAGCAGCTAGCTGGGATCTCCCCATTGAAATTGGAATTGGTTATTGTTAGACAAAGAGATTCTCTAAGTTGTTGGAGAGTGAAATAACAGCCAATTAGGCAAAAAAAAAAGCAAAACAGAACAAAATAAAAATGGTAAACCAGAATCATGAATGGGAAGACCTGTGACTCAGGAAACTACTGCTACAGAATAAGCTTTTAAATGTGGACTAATTTTTATAAAGAATATGAATCCCAGAGCTTCTGGTATGGTCAGTGCCTCTCTCACTGACTAACTTAAAGTAAGAATATGCTAAGTGTGGAAGGGCCACACTTATGAAATAAAACCCAGTTATGGTGTGGAAAGTCTTTTTGTATATGTGTTGCTTTTATTGGTTAATGAATAAAGAAGGTGCTTTCAACCAATGGCTTAACAGAATATAGCCAGGCTGGAAACAATATATAAAGTAGGCAGAGTCAGGGAGAAGCCATGGAGCCAACAGAGGAGAAAAATGCGAGCTGTTAGTTGGAAACTTGCCGGTAGGCCATGAGCCTTGTGATACAATATAAAATAATAGAAATGGGGTAATTTAAGATATAAGAGCTAACTAGCAATATGCTTAAGTTATTTAAATAATATAGTTTCTGTGTGATTATTTCGAGTCAGGCAGTTGGGAAATGGACTAGCGGCCTCCGTCAAATCAGTTATAGCTTGGTTATGCTGAGTAAAAACTTTTTAAAGCAAAGGCATTAAAGTAAGAAATTGGTTGCTGGTACTTAACACTTTTGTTTATGCCATCAGTTGAATTGGTGACATCAGTAAATTCATCTGTGAGGAAGCTTGAACGTGCATTCATCCACGGTAGAGACCAGGAGAATTGAATATCAAGAATGTCTAAAGCCAAACTCATAGTACACCACAGATGAGGGACCTGGGAGCTTCCTAGTGACATGCTAACTGATGTTTGTTTGCATGCTTGGTGGTAAGCATGATTTAGAGTCCACATTGCCAAAGTACTGAAGAACAAAATCAGAGGAATAAAGAAAGATTATACACAAACCTTAAAATTTGCCACTAATTTGATTAACAGTAATAAAAATGAAAATCAGTCACCACAACCAACAACAAAAACAGAAACCTGAAGGTTACTCATGTAGAAAGCACACAAGGTGGGGGGTCACAATTTGTAATCATGTTTCCTTTATTGATACAGCTATGCCATTTTGAGATTCTGAGTTTAGTGGATTAGCTGGAGCTAGAGTTGTGATGCTAATGGTTTCTGGGTTGAATAATAAAATCCCCAATTCAAAGCTGGCTCATGTTTAAAGACATAAATTGGCCAGAAATCTGGGCACATCATCTAGAACAGAGGTTGCAATCTGGCAGCCCGTGGCTTGGAGCTGGCTGCCGGCATGCTTTGTTTGGCCTTCATGGTCTTGGCCTCTGCAATGTTTTTAAAACATTGATTTATGTGCCAACCAATTTACATTAAAAGAAAAACCCTTCCATTTCCACCCTCCTTTTAAGATCTGGCAACAAGGAACTTCTATTGCTGTATTGTGACAGTGGCTGCTATGTGTTTAGGATGGGGTAGGTGCGCCTCTGTCCCATGAATACACATGCACTCTCTGTAGAGACCCTGTAGATGTTTAGTGTTCTCATTGAGTTTTGACATTTGTGATCCCTGTTTACATAGGAGAGGAATAAAAATACCCTGCATAGAAAAACTTGGGATTAAATTCACCAGCTTTCTACCTGACTACTCAGAATGGTCTTGGATAGAAGACTGGTGTAGAAATCAGAAGGGTCTAAAACAAACACATTTTAGTGATCTTTAGACCTGGGCTTCTGATGAAAATACTCATTGCAATATGGGTAGACCATTCTATCAGAACTGGAGTGGGGGCTTCACAGAGGGTGACTTAGGAGACCTAGATTCTTTCAAGGTGGATAAAAGAAATTGAAGAGAGAGATCAATGAGGCAGCAGAAAGCTAGGAATTACCCAAACTCCTGGAAAGCCCGAGGAACTGCAAGAGAGGCATTGCTCAGACTGTCTTTCAGGTTCTCACACATAATCAAACCTAAATGAAGCTTCAACCTCAAACCCTGGCCTTCAGGACTAAGAGATACTGAATATTTCTAGGGTAAAACTCCCAGTTTTGGGTACCCTGACTGCAGCCTCCCTAGGTAACTTGCTTATTCTGAAAAACAATCAATAGTTGGATTATCATTGTATAACTTCCCACTAAAAGAAAGCTATTTTATCAGGCAAGAATATTTTGCACATATTTAGTACAGCATGGGAAATTTGTATGCATTCAATAAATACCTAAGAATAAATTAAACATTAAGTTTGTCTTATTCTTAGAGTTTAATTTACAGTAAGTATTTTTACACAATAAAAGTAAGATTAGCTTTCTGTTCATTGCTTCTCAAACTATCTGATATTATGCAGTGGTTTGTAAGAGAATACAACTTGCTCTTTCACGTGTAATCATGTTTATCTTAGTTTACATTTATGTGTATATGTGTGGGTCTGTTCACATGAGGATGGACATCTTTGGATGTCTAAGGTTTCATATCTCCCTGTCCTGAAGTTACAGATGCTTTTGAGCATCCAGACTTGGGTGCAGGGAGCTAAACTCTGCTTCTCTCAAGTGACCTTCACTTTTAAGCTACCCATTTAAGCCCAAATAGTGAATTTAAAATGCCTCTCCCCTCTAATCCTTTTGTATATCTTGACTACACACAAGTACAATATATATTATAAACGTGAATTGACTATTAAATGAAAGCCCCTTTAGATTTTTTTTTCTTGTTGACTAAATGTATTTATATTGTCAATTTCCTGAGTGAATCCTGTTTGCTCTTTTTCTGCCTCTCCCCAGCCCGGCCGTCTCTCCCCTATGCTCCACACCCCTTCCTCATAGCCACATCTTTTGCTTCATGACATGCTGATTTTAGCAGACTATATGAGCCCTGGTTTGAAACTGCCCACTGGAGTCTTCAGTGTCTTAAAAGTAAAAATTAATAGCTTAGAGAAAAAAAATATAGGCCTTTTGTTCCATGTCATGACATGTTTTAGAAGATGGTAATATTGCCCTTGCCTTGTCAAACACATATCAATGGAGAGTCAAAAATAATTGACACAATCGCTTTCAAATACATCAAGTGCCAGTAAAAATCCTCAAATTCATCTTTTCCACTAAAGGAAATGGCAAACTTGTAAAAGAGCTGTCTCTGTTGTTGACATTTTTATATAAATGTTGATTTCAGTGCCCAGCTTAAATTGCTCTCTAATTGTCTAACAGGGATTCCAAATTTACCTGTCTGAATAGAGCCCAATTTCATGTGACTTTAAATAGCTGCATTTTGTTCCACGCCCCTTGTTTTGCTTCACAATTCACCAAGTTTATTTTGAAAAGAAAAAAGCCGACCTTGGCTCCTTTTCTTGATATTCACATTTAGACCCATCAGAATCCTGTTGTGCTTTAGCTTCAAACTATGTATGAATGTTTTCTTCATTTCCTCAGCTAAAACCTTGGCCTCTGTTACTATTTTCTTGGACCTCCTCAATAAGCCCGTAAGCGGTCTTCCTGTTTGTTTTTCTTCTATTTTAAAATTGATTTTGCACACAAAAGATTTTACCATCTACAAATTTTCATTGCACTTAGATTGAAATATAAACCAATTACGATGGTCTTTGTGTCTTTTGGGCATTTGTGGGTTTGGATTTAGGTGTGTATAGGTATTTATTTATTTATTTATATAACATCTATCTATCTGTCTATCTATCTATCTATCTATCTATCTATCTATCTATCTATCTATCTATCATCTATCTATCGAGAGGCAAGAGAGAAGAGAGAGAGAAGAGCATGACAAAGATAGCAACAAAAGGGCAGAGCACCAACAAAGTTGCTTGTGCAATCCTGACAGCTTAAGGCAGAGCCATAGCTGCCCATTAGGACTTCTGCTTGGTTGGACACAGACTCAGTCACCTGCTAAGTCTAACCCTAAGGAAAGCCTGCTGGATCTGAATATGCTGACAGCTGGAAGCTGCAGGTACTCATGTTCTTTGCTGCTGAGAGGTGGGTATTTCCTTGATGATGTGTTTGAGTAGTAATCTTTATGGCTGTCTTTCTTCCAGGCATATGTGTCCAAGAAGTTTAGATCTGAACTCATGTCTTCAGTCACTGTGTGGTACTCTTCCCCAAAGTCACAGACCTTGCAGTTGCTATACCACTCCCCCACCTCCATGACCTTCACATAAATTAACCTACTTAGGTCTGTAAACAAGCTCATTGGGTTGGAATGACTACTCTCACTTTAAAGAGTAGGAAACTGTGGTACAAAGAACACCAGTAATCCCATCACGGTTCCAGGAAATTTTAGAACAGGGCTTAGAAACCAAACATCTTGGTACAGAAATCTTGCTGCTTATGATCCTCAGATAGCCTCATGGCTCAGGATCCAACCAAGTGGTGGGTTTCACTAACTACTCTAGCTGTAACAAGATCTTTTCCCACCCTGGCTAGTATTGTAAACCTTATGGCTTTCATTATCTTTGCCCCATGTGAGCACACACTCCCTGAGGTCAGGGACCATTTCTATTTGTGTTGTGCAGACTCTTGAATCAGAGCCAAATGTCTGTAGTGGTTTCTCCCCAAATGAATGAATCACCATTCATTGTCTAGAAGAGGAAACATTCAATTTGAAAAAGAATGTAGCTATCATCTTAAACAGGTAGACAATGAAGCTTTTGTATTCCATTTTCTAGTTTTCCTTTCACCTAAGATATGTTTCATATCAGCTGATTTTTTTTTGAAAAACACCAAATTAAAAATTAAGCCTAGAAGGTATTTTGGCATTTGCAGGTAATATGCATAAAGATACATATATATGCACATGAATTTGCATAGTTTGTATGCATACATACATATGCATAAACATAGGAATATTACGAGTTTATTGAAGGACCACCTTCATAAAATTGTGTAGGAGAGGTATAAGTCTTCTGGGCTGTAATACAACCATAAGAGACAGAAAGAATTCCTAGTTGTTACCTGCTTTTCCATAGACCCGTTCACTGGGAGTGTTTGATTAGAAATACTATAGGTTTTTAGAAAGCATCAAGCAATGTGGTTCTGTCTTATGAATGCACTGTATATGTATGTGTATCAGATATGTGCATATGCTTATGTATATCCTCTCTGCATCTGTGTCTCCTAATAATATCCTAAATAGAGACACTGAAGGATTTGGGATAAAATTATTGATAATTACCATTCTCAGATAATTAGTTAAGGCTTATACCAACTTACTCCTACATTGGGCTTCATATTACCACTGAATTATTTTCTGTATATAGTTAGGAAAAGAGGTGACTACACTTGCAACTTGAAAAGTTCCAAAATACCATGGAGTCAAGACTTTGAGGTTTGGAAATGTCAAATCTGTGAAATTGCCTTTAAACCTTTCTTCCATCTCTCTCCTCCCAGTACCATCCCTCCATTCTGAGGTCGATACTGCATCTCAAGGAGGGACTGAAGAGCTTATAGGTATCAACAGGAACTTAAAAGCATCCAGAGGCTTAACTCTGCTATTTGGTAAAAAACCAGAACAATCTTGGAGAATTGCTGTTGCCAGTTAGGATGGCAGTTATAGTTTGAAGTTCCAATTACAGTCACACTTCTTAATTGTAAATGAAAAATATCAACACATTCCCTGCTATTAATATGCAGCTAGTGCAAATTCTTTCCCACAACCTATCAGCAAACATAATGAAAAGCAATTTGTTTCCTTATGGCAGAAGATGAAAAATTTTGTTATTTTTTTATTGATTTTCCCTAAGGCAACACCAGTTTTCTTGCTCTTTATGACAATATATTCTTCCTCAGACTTTCAGGAGTGTTTGTTACCATGCTAATATATTAAACAAAATCCTCTCCCCTGTGTTCTCACTGCACTTATCTTTAGTAAAGTTAATTGTGCTTAGAGTATCACAATATTACTCATATCTTCTAAATATTACCTTTCAAAATGATTGGGAATAGCTTAATCTGGTTGAAGTGATAACAACTAATTAAAATATGAATTTTAATTTAATAATATGTATGTAGCATGGGTTGTGAAAGGCTTAACAGTTTTGTACTACCACACTCAACTTAAAAGATAAAGAATCCTATGTTGCAATTCTAGTTTAACATTCTACATTGTTGTGAAATAACTCCATCAGGTTTCACGCAGGGCCAATCAAAGCAGAACAGAAAGTTTTTATTTGCTGATTGGTGGGCTACATGGGTTCTAGCCCAAATCATATAGCCAGCCTCAAGTCTCTCTGCTCTTGGTATTTTAAACACACACACACACACACACACACACACACACACACACACACCATCCTATTGACACACTTTAGTTAGCACAAAGTAGAACTATAGAAGCTAAGAGGCAAGGATAGCACATTTATGGATGTTCCCAGCCTCATCCTTGAACTGTTGACTGAGTCTTAGTTCCTGCTTTGCAGGTTCCCAAGGCCTGGATGGTGCTTCTCTCAAGCAATCAGTTGTACTAAGGTCTGGGGCCTACTGATGTCTGCACACTTGACACAATGTCTTTCTCCATGTTGATCATGTTCTTTATGCACAGATACTTAGTACTCCTAAGCCCACCAATGTACTTTTTCTGCACAAGACAATGGATGGTTTTGATCAGCGAGGAAAACAAAGGCTAGGCTGGGCCTTTGGTCTTGTTGTTACAAAACTTTCACTGGCTTTCAGGTTTTTTTGATCACATAGTGTATTTTCCTTTCATGCAATACTCATTGGGAAACTATACATTGGGGTCACTACGTTTAGACTCCATGTTCAAGGTCTTTAAAAGTAATAAAATGCACAAAAAGATGGGGGAAACTATGTTTTGGAATTTCAAATTTTTACATTAAAAACACAGTAAAACTAAAGGTTTATGAAAATTTTAAACTGAAAACCGCAAACCTTAGCAAATTGCAAAGTGCAAATACGTTGTGACAGATACCCAAAGCCTATGGCTTTGTCTGTGATCCAGAAGGAAGAGCAAAGATACATGTGAAGAGCAGGAGCAGTAACGTAGAACGGAGGCCACGAGTGCCTGGAGGTAAACATCGCCTTTTCCAGAAGTGGACAGTTTTTTCTTTTCCTTCCTTCCTTCCTTCCTTCCTTCCTTCCTTCCTTCCTTCCTTCCTTCCTTCCTTCCTTCCTTCCTTTTC
>NC_022009.1:3351423-3368211 GCF_000317375.1 Microtus ochrogaster | reverse complement strand
TTTTTTTTTTTTTTTTTTTAGCTTCTATAGCAAAGTGCCAAGGCTAATGGTTCACAAACAATTGCTTGTCACAAATTTGGAGGCTGGAGGTCTGACATCACGGGGCTCACATAGTCAGCTTCTGGTCAGAACTGTCTTCTGACTCCAGGATGTTGATTTCTCACTGTATTCTCATGGTGGAAAGAACTCTGGGGGATTTAACTCCTTCTAAGGGCACTAACCAAACTTGTGAGGATCTACCCTAGTGACCCAGACATCGACTTTACATACTGCCGCAATAGGGGATTTATTTTCCCATGTGACTATTTGTGCATAAACAGCCAAATATAGCAGAATCAATGGTCTAAGGACTTTGGAATAGTATATCATCACAAACTTTTGAAAATGACTCTTCAAGATGGTCTTTCCAGGCGAGTACTCCATCCTGATAAGAATGAAATGAAATTCAAACTGACAAGGGTATGCAATAAGAAAGCAGATCTAGAAATTGGGGAGGGAGCAGATTCAGGGAATTTGAGATATCAAGCTGTAATATTTCTAGCAAAATATAAAGAGGAGTGCATAAGATTAAACTAGCGGTGTGAGTTAGTTAGAATGAAGTGACTATTTCAATAAACTTTAAAGAAAATTTCCCTGAAACAAGTCTTCTAATATGCAGAAAAATTAAATGCAAACAAAAATGAGTTATAGAAAATTGTGTCTCAGTAACAGTATAGAAAAAAACAGTAAGAAGAAAGCAGTATTATTACACAGATTAAACTGTATTATTCATATATCTATGCAAAATAGACCAATGCAATAATGCTATTTTTAAATTAGCTAAAATAACTTAAAGATAAATTATTTAAAAACATTAAGGAACAAGATAGACAAAATTAGAAACAGAAGGAAAACAATAGAAACAATTATCAAAACTAAAAAATAAGACAGAAGACAAAGAACATATTGAAGACAGAACTAGTGGGTGAATGAGTGATAGTATCAACCCTGTGAGATCTGCAATCCTTATGTATTGATTGCCAAACTCAATATGATACGAAAATAGCTTCTACAAATGTGATTAATTAAAAAATATTGAAATGCTGAGATTAACATGGACTACAGGAATGTCTTGAATTCCATCACCTTCAGTCACTGATGCCTTACAGAGAGAAGCAGGGAGAACTCAGAAAACACCGAAAAGTTCCTAAGTAGAGCATGGGAACAGAGGTTGGAAAGGTGCTTTCAACAGCCAAGATTGTTGATAGCTACCAGAAGGGGTAAAAGAAGAATGAAGAGATTCTTCTGAAAGGTCCCAAAGGAAGAACAGCCCTGTTGATGTTTTGATTTAGCATACTGACACAGACTTGAGGCTACTGGGCTTGAAAACTCTGAGCCAATAACTCTGAGTAGTTTAAAACTACCGTTTGTGGAAATATTTCAGAGCAGTCAATATTTCGTACTCAAAGCAACCAGTCTAATGCAGACAGAAGGAGACTCTTAGGAAGCACAGGGAGAGATGAGTGAAGGAGCCCAAAGAGAAGTAGGAATTAGAGCTAAAGAGAATTCAACTTAAATTTGAAAGTGAACCAACAAATTAGAAGAATATAGAACACACTTAGAATCTGACCTCATGTGACTGACATAGTTGCCGGTCTAGCAATTGTATTGTATTTATAACATACATAGATGTATATATAATTTACAGCTCTAGCCAAAAAAGAAGAAAGGAAATTGGATTTGAAAACTTCTCAGTTTTTGGAAAAAAAAATTATGGAAAAGGGATTGTTGCAAAATATTTGTCATCACCAAAGAAAGATATGTGAGCCAATGATTTTAATCTATTAAAATTAGCATAAAGGAAACAGAAATAGACTGAAGGTGCAATATCAAAATAAAAAGCTTTATAACAGAGTTAAAAGTATAACAAGATAGCACATTTATGTAGAGGAAGTCCTGCCAAACCTTGCATTTGATAAGGAATTATCTCCTAATGTATATAAAGAACCCAGTTCTTGAAATGCAGAAGCAAGAAACTGACAAGGGACTTGAATAGATAATTCTGAAGAGGACTAAGAAATAAAAAAAAATAAAAGAATCACTAATTATCAGAGAAATACAAATTAAAGCATAATGTGATACCATCTTTAACTCTGTAGAATTGCAATTTTTAAATTATGAAGTTAGGGTATGGTTGTGGAAATAAAGGAACCGTTGTACAGTGCTTTTTAAATATGAGTTTATAGAGCTGTTATGGAAAGCAGTGTGTAGCTTCCTCAAAGAACTAAAAATAGAATTACTACAAGACTCAAGGGTGCCACTTCTGCTTGCTTATGAAAATGGTCTGAAATTAGTATTTTGAAGAAGTGTTTGCAGTATTCATTATAGCAGGATTCACAATAGCCCAGTTATGAATCACCCTTTATGTCTGGTAATGGATAATAAAATGTGCTTCAGAAAGGAATTCTGTTTGTAACAACATGGATAGAATTAGAGACCATGATGCTGAGTGAAATAAGCCCAGTGGAAGAAGACAGCTGCACATCCTCTAGCTGGTCTGCAGAATCTAAAGCAATTGAATTTGTAGGAGTGGAGAGAAGAAGGTTGGTTACAGAGACTGGCCTGATAAAAGGAGACGTGACAGTTAAAGATGGTACGCTTAGTGAGGTGGGAGGAATAAATTTGACTATCATTTTCAGATTCATTGCAAAGCATACTGAGTATAGCAAATGATTGACTACATTTTCATATCACCAAGACAGTAAATTTGAAATATTATTATCATAGAAATTTTATACTGTAGCATTATGTTAATTACTTACCTTAATTATCCCAAGTTTCATTAAAAAATTGCAACATAACTTTTTCCCCATAAGCAAATATAATTACATTTTGTAATATATAATAACATAAAATTTAAAATGTTTATAAAACTTGAATAAAATTAGTCTCCATGAGCTATTCCCATGAAATATAGTAGAGAATGGGTTTCAGAATGCTGGAGAGGACAAAGATACTTTATTAGAGAAAAAAATGGTCATAAAATATTTCTTCCTTATAGAATTGAAGTAATGAGGAAATGAAATGCTATTACATGTAGTATAAGAAAGATATATACATTGACAGTATAATTATAATACAAGGAGAAAGACTGAAGATTACATTTGCAAACATTACATTGCTATCATTGTTTTTAGTCAACTATAACCTGATATTTGTGAAAGTTAAATTAAGACAAGCAATGACACCGTACCTCTGGAATAGTTAATCATCTGTGTCCTTGAGAATTTTGATACAGAGAGATACAGAGGAGTGTCATGTAAGAACTAAGTAGACCCATATTTGATCCTGAAATATTAGTTTCTAATGTGGTTATCTATCAGTACATGTCAATCTATACCTCATTAGTCTACATAAGAGGAGACATGGATGAAACCATAGCAAAAGCAATCCTTTCCCAAGGGTTGTCAGCTCCCTTGTAAAGAGCCAGCTCTTCCTAGGTAACGGCTGCCTGAGGGTAAATTGCTGCCCCTTGGCAGGTCTGTATCAAGGGTACTATCAGTAATATGGTGGTCATAAATAATATACTCAGAACACAAAAGCTGGCTATTGCTGAAGGTGGGCATCTTGAGATTTAAGAGGTTAAAAATTGGATTTGATTGAAATTAAAACTTTTCATTCATGAATTTTAAAACTACTTTAAAAAGTCTCTAGTGATTACAGTTAGGAAATGAGAAGGAGCTATTCATTATCTTCAGGAGTAGCTAAATGAAAAAATGAAAGACTATTTTGAAAATGTCATTGCAAAAATAATGATGAATGATTGAGGAAACAGCTCTGCTTAAACTTATTTAAAGATTATGTGGTATTCTACTAGCATTTACAATTTTAATATATTTATATGTCAAGGCAAATAAGTGTTAGTACATTTCTCTTGCTTTTTCTATAATGAACATTTTATTATGTAGTCAAGAAACAAAAAAGACTACTAAAACATTATTATAGATTATAGTTAATAATTGAAAGTAGAATAACTTACCTGTTTGCAACTGCATTGATCTAAATTTATAGACCTAGTTCCAAAGAATCTTCCTTGCATCTCCCCATGCAAAAGTGTAACCTTATAATATTGGCTCTTATGACAAGACTAGCATTACCACTTTTTATTTTCAGGAAATTAATACTGAATTTGACCAAGTGTCTTAATCTAGAGGCTGACATGTATGAAATTAGAGAATATGCTAAATGGCACCACTCTTAGACAGCTAGAAAAATCCAGACTTAAGAACTGTATTCCAAGCTTTCCACATTCAATCTGTATCTTTGCATTTGTTTTTTTCTTTTTATTATTTTATCTAAATTTGATTCTTTCTTATTTCTTGTTTTTTCCCCGCCACCACCTCCCATTTTCCTCCCCCTCCCCCAGTTAAGTCCCCCTCCCCTCAGCCAGAAGAGCAATCAGGGTTCCCTGCCCTGTGGGAAGTCCAAGGAACCCCCACCTCCATCCAGGTCTAGTAAGTTGAGCATCCAAACTGCCTAGGCTCCCACAAAGCCAGTGCGTGCAGTAGGATCAGAAACCCATTGCTATTGTTCTTGAGTTCTCAGTAGTCCTCATTGTCTGCTATGTTCAGAGAGTCCGGTTTTATCCCAGGCTTTTTTAGACCCAGGCCAGCTGGCCTTGGTGAGTTCCCAATAGAACATCCCCATTGTCTCAGTGCGTGGGTGCACCCCTTGCGGTCCTGAGTTCCTTGCTCGTGCTCTCTCTCCTTCTGCTCCTGATTTGGAGGTTGTGGAGAAAGGGGTACACTCATCCATTGCTGGTGGGAATGCAAACTTGTGCAACCACACTGGAAAGCAGTGTGGCGGTTTCTCAGGAAATTCGGGATCAACCTACCCCTGGACCCAGCAATACCACTCTTGGGAATATACCCAAGAGAAGCCTTATCATACAACAAAAGTATATGCTCTACGATGTTCATAGCAGCATTGTTTGCATTTGTTTTTGATTGAAAGTCTGAGTGGACAAAGAATCCTACATTGAATTAGCTGAACGGGACAATCACAGTAAGCATCCTAAGGTGTTCAGGAGGCCCCACCCCTACACAAAGAACTCCAGGCAAGTAAGGAGTGCTGAGAGTGGGAGAAACAGTCTTCTCCAGGGAAGAGCATAGCACTTGGTTATCTATTATCAAATGGCCATCCTGACAACAAATACATGAGTGATGTTATACAGACAGAGCAGGTTATTTTTGTATATTAAGGAATATCCATACAAATATATATGCACATATAGCACAATTAATGAAAAAAGACCATATATTGAAGAGAGAGCAAAGACGGGTATATGGGAGGACTTGGGCTGAGGAAAGGGAAGGAAGAAATGATGTAATTATATTATTATAATTTCAAAAAATAAATAACTTAGCAAAGATTCTTAGGTTGGTAACTTTCAGTATTTTAAAGACATTATTCCATTCTGTCATCTGTTACAGGACCATGTAACTACAGAGTGCATGCCATTTTATGTTTCCTGTTTCTACATTGAGCCTGCTCAACATTCTTCCTTCTTTTGGAAATTCTCTTTTCCTTTATACTCTGAAATTTCACAGGAGTCTTCTTTAAAAGGAGTCCATCATATACTCCACTTGCAGAAAAAAGTGAATCTAGGTTACACAGCTCAGTAAATATGAGACTGTCAGAGCCATAATAAAGCCAGTCATGGTGCCGTACATCTGTAACCCTAGTGCTGCTGGACAGAGACAGTTGATCCTGGGGACAACTATATAATAAATCAAAATCTGAGCAATCAGTATAGCCCATGATCCAGGTTAGGTGACGAACCCTGCGTCAAAATATGATGTGGAAAAGCTATTGAGGATAACAATAATGTCAAGCTCTTCTGCTTGCAAGCACTGGGATGCTCAAACTCCCACCCCCCCCACCGCCACTACACATGTACCATCCATATATGCTACACCTTCCTTCCCTCACACAATGTGAAATAATGATATTTTTTTTACAGTCTGTCACCTGAGAAAAATTCCGTTGCTTTGATGTCAAAGTCCTTGTATCAGTCAGGATATTAGAAATGTTAGTTTAGTGACATATAAAACAGTATTCATTTTAGGACGATACCTTGGTATACTTTAGCATATAAGAAAAGCAATTAGTTTTACTGCATTAACCAAATGAAAACAAAAGTTATCACCTGAAATATTAAGAAAACTTTTGATAATTCTCATTTCTACTCATGCTTTCAAAATCTCTCAGCAAAAAGAGAAAAACAAAGGAGAGTCATACATTTGTTTTAGTGTTTCTGTTTTGGAGGGCGTACCTGCGGTGTGTAAGTCTAAGAGCCATTTTCAAGAGTTGGATCTCTCCTACATCTGTGTGGGTTCTGAGAATCTAACTCAGGTTCTCAGGCTTAGGAGCAGGAGCAAGCTTATCGGTTGGACGCATCTCACTGGCCAGTGCTAGGATTCAGATGAACAAGGTTTACAGCCAATATCACATTAATGAAAAAACATTGGAATTTCTATTATTGAGTTTTATCAAAAGGAAAATCATATCCATTCTTCCCACTTCCATTGTTCTTGCTGATCTTCTATACTCCCTGAGATTAACTCTCATCCTGGATTCCTGAAGCTCAGGTATTCAGGTCCCTTCTTCCTCCAGGCAATAGAACGGTTTCATTCTTCTCTATAGACCTTACCTTCCAAATGTCTATACTTCCTTTAAATATGTTCTTCTTTTTAGTGTTTTTTCAATATTATTATTATTTTTGAAATGTTTCTCACTGTCTAGTCCTGACTGCAATAGAATTCACTATGTAGCCCATCCTAGCCTTGACCCTCCTGCCTCTCTGCCTTCCAGGTGTTGAAAACCTGTAAGAACAAGTCCTGGAAGCCTGGTTCTTATAATGAGTATTTTGTTAGTTACCAAGATCACTTAAAGAGACTTTTTCTTCCTCCTTCTTGGGATTCATAAGGAATTTCCTTCTCTGTCTGCATTCTCCATGCCTCCCTTAAAGTGGAACACAGAGTTGGCACTGTGCCTCTGAATGCTGGCTGTAAGAACACCTGCTTTGGTGTTTCCAACAGGCCTCTCACTTAACAAGCATAGGACTGAAAGTTTACAACTCACTCAGGCCCTCATCATCTAATGATAATGAAGAACCTCACAACTGCAGTGGTAGTAAAGTCAATAGAGTAAAACTTTAGAGAAGACAAATAACCTCCATCATACTCTGAGTAATGCTCTGTTAACCTTTGGGAGATGTACCAACTCCTGATATTTTTAAAGAAAGAGATGTTGGTTTGTTTCCCCTTTCTGATATAGATGCTGCATAGAGTAAACAGTCTGATAAATGACCTTGAGAAAATATGATTTATTATAGTGTCAATTTTCTGATGTAAGTATTCCCTGGATATATTGATATATTAGGCTCATTCCTTTTATTCCATATCAGATTATTTCAAAAAGATATGGAAGGCTTAGTTATCTGCCTTTCCTCTATTGTAGTGCTTGACAACATATCTTTCTAATTCTTTCCCACTATTCCTTTTAAATGTTTAAAATAGCTTTTTTATCTATATAGGCAGACAAAATAATAACTTAAGGAATGCTTTGCTATTTATCAGATACTTGCAATTTAATGGAGCTATTTAAAATGTGCATTGTAATAGTTTTTAAGAAGTGATTAATGCACTAAATTTCCAAAGAATTAATAAAAAAATTACATGGAATTTGTGAGAGACTTTAAACTAAATTGACACTAAACATATGTCTGGTTTGTGAGCTAATTTTTCACTGATAATAAGTTAATATTTATGACCTCATTAATCTTGAAAATGATATTTGGGTAGGACCCCAGTTCTATCATTCTAGTGGCCTTAAAAGGAGGAAGATAATGCAAAATTGATGTGGGATGTCCTGTATATATGTTGCTTTTTTGGCTAACAAATAAAGCTGCTTTGGCTTATGGCAGGACATAATATAGCCAGGCAGGAATATATATATATATATACATACAGAGAGAGAGAGAGAGAGAGATAGAGCAAAGGAGACCCCATGGAGCTGTCAAAGGAGAAAGATGTCTAGAACCTTTACCTCTAGGCCACAGCATTGTGGTGATACACAGATTAGTAGAAATGGTTTAATTCAAGATATAACAGTTATCCAGGAATATGCTTAAACTATTAGCCAAGCAGTGTTGTAATTACTATACTTTCTGTGTGATTATTTGCATCTGGGTGTCTGGGGAATTGAATGAGCAGCCTCTGTTTACAAAATGAAGCCACAAGGTGGGCAACTACATTCACATAAAACCTGAGAGAGCTTGGGAAGGAATTCTAGACACAAAAGAACAGAATTAAGCATGGCTTCTTAGTAGCATTATTTTCTTACGTGGGTTCTGGTGGCTAGAGACAAGCAGAGCTGTGATTCCTTTAAGAGAAGGTTTCCTGACTCAGCATTAGCAGCAAAAACTGTGTGACTACTTTAAGAGCCAGCTTCCTGGTTCATACTGACAGCACAAACTCTGGCTTTTTTGGGAGGTCCTGAACTTAAATGTGGTCTGAGAATAGCTTGTTACAAATTGCTTAATGGAGACATAGATCTGCTGAATCCCTAAAGCTGGGGTGGTGATTATGGCTCACAGAAGCCATGAACATACCTCTGCCATATTGGACTGGGTGGAGAAACAGGAAAGGCCATGGAGTTGGTCCTAGCAATTCTTGCTTAGCATTCAAAAAAATAAAAAGAAACCATTTTCTGGTCAGAAAATGGTTGCAGATATGCAATAAAGATATATTCAGACAAAAAAAAGACTTCTAAATGGGTCACAGTGTTAGATAAATGTATGTGGGCTTAAGAGAGAGAAAAGAAAGTACAAGCAATCATAGATTAAAGAAGTAAGGATAATAAAACAAATACTAAAAGTAAGAGTCAAAAAAGACACGTAAAGATGGATTATACCCAGAAAGCTTGGACTAAGAATATTATGGTATTTTCTCTGAATTTATTGACTGCAGGGAGATATTTGACTCTGGGTGTTGCTATACTAAACCAATGTGAAGGTTTAGACTTCAAAATTTGAGTCTAAAGATATGTTGCTTTAGAAAACTGCTTTTGTTTCCACAGAAGATGAAAACCTGTGGATTCTTTCCAGGCTAATGTGGTTTGATGGAAAAGTCTCTGTAAACCCTAAAAATACTTTTCCCAATAAACAGCAGGAAGCAGTTTGGAGAAAACAGTGCCCAAATTCCCAAAATTATATATATAATAGAGATATAATAGAGAGTAGGCAGAGTCAAGGAAACACCGTGTCAAAGGAGAAAGATGCCCAGAACCTTTTCCAGTAGGCTACAGCCTCGTGGTGATAAATAGATTATTAGAAATGGGTTAATTTAAGATATAAGAGTTAGCCATGACCATGCCTAAGCTATTGGTCAAGCAGTGTTGCAATTAATGTAGCTTCTGGGTGATTATTTGGGTCCGGGAAGCTGGAAACTAAAATGTAGCCTCCATTTACAAAAAATCTCTCCCTCACCATGTATAAAAGGCTAGATTCCTGGGAAGACACAGAGAAGCAAAGAGAAAGGCCTCATGATAAATCACCATGTTACAATTTGACTGCACTTGCTAGTTCTAGAACTACGAGAAAATAAACTGTTGGTTAAGGGATTCACTATGGCATTTTATTTTGATACTAAAGAACATCAATACACCCTTAAGTGATGTGGTTTGCTCTGAATGTTTCCTGTTATGCTGACATGATGACAATTTTTTAAAATTTTAAATTGACTATGTACAAGTGCATGCGTGCACACGTACACGCATGCATGTGTTGCTCCTGTTTTATCATGTGTGTGGATGTGGACACACTATGCCACATAGAGGTCAGAGGAGACTCTTTGAGTGTTGTTTCTCATCCTCCCAAATTGTTTGACACAGTCTTGTCCCCACTGCATAAGCCAGTCTATCAGACATTCTTTTTTTCCACCTTCTGTCTTCCCACAAGACTGCTTTGGGATCACAGATGCCTGGGCTACTGTGTCTGGCTCTTGTCTGGTTTCTTGATGTCAATACTCAGGTTTTCAGCCTTGTAGGGCAAGTACATATCCCCACTGGGGCATCTCTCAATCCCATAATGCCAGTTTTATTTGTAAATGTTTATGTCTGCATATTTTCCCAGTCTTGTTCATCTGTGTATAAATACTAGGTCCACAGCTCACAGTTATTTTTCCAGAGGATTTCTTATTGAGAAATGTTTGTACAGGCTTATGTGGTATCTTTCAGCTTTGTGGCTTTAGAAGCTGGGAAGTCCAAGATTTAGGTGCTTTCTGGTAAAGACCTTCTTTGCCATAAAGCTGTAGAGTGTTTTTCCTGGCAAGAAAGCACACGCATGATGCAAATATTAATAATAATGGGAATTGTGAACACGTGTGTGAGAGAGAGCTTGCTTCTGGAACAAGAAGCCCCTGAGAAAGCACACCAGGCTGGATATAATGGCAGAATTCCGTGTCTGAGATAGGTCACTCACACTCAAATAACTTATTAAGGATTCCATCTATCAATACTGTTATAATGATACTTAATTTTAAACATGAACTTTAGAAGACAGCTTTAAAGTATATTATAACTTTTTAACTTACATCTTAGGCAAATTATTTTATTATTTATTAACTTAACATTTATTTACCAAATGCTTATCATGTACCTATGCCCCACCTATAATTTTCCTGGACAAAATAAACTTTGTGTAAAGGAATTTATTACCTATGAAAAAGCCAAAGAAGTAAAGCAATGTGGTAGATATTAATTAAGATCTAAAATAGATGAAGGGTGACAGAAAAGGTTAGAGAAATCCAGATGGTTAATATTTTCTTAGTCACACCCAGGAAGTACCTGATAAAGTGAATTTAAGATTGGAGAAAAGGGAGAGATTAGGTCAGGCAGACATGTGAAGGAAGGCCTTGCAGAAACCAGAAATGAAGTTGAAAGGGCCTTGATACCAATGTGTATTTGCATGATTTCAGACTGGATCTTCTTGGCAGAAATGCATATTAACAAGAGATTATGTCATATTCAACTACAAATACTATTAAAAGAGAGATTGCTAGTTTGCATTCTCTTGAGTTAATTTTTCAGTCAATATTTCTAAGACAGTTAGTGAACAACAACACAACTTTTAACATGTTCTGATGAAGATTGCCTGAAAGTCTGTGTTGCAAAATTCAAAATTCCTACTTTGCGAATGTGTTCCCCTCTTCTGCATGGCAACATAGTCCTCACAACTACTGTTCTATTCTCTTATTTTATGAATCACGCATTTTGGTGTTTTAGAGTAGGTGAAAGCATACAATATGGTCTTTCTATGTCTCACCAATGTAACATAACCTAATTGCCCCCATTTACAGCATGTATGTTGTTACACATGGCATTTTTATTAAGGCTGAAATAATATTATTATATATAAATAGATATATTCCACACTTTATCCATTTATGCACTACTGGATGCTCATGTCACCTCTCTACCTTTGCTGTTGTAAATATTGTAACTGATAAATTTTGCTTTATTGGAGCTGTGTCCTGTAGGATTGCCAGATCATACACCAAATTCTGCAGCATTGTAGTTTAAACTCATTTTAAAGATGTCTCTCAAATCTCTATCTTGCTAATTCATCTCTGTCTTAAATCTCACTGATTTTTCTGAAAGCTATACTTCTTATGTTCCTTTAACAGAGCTGCCAAATTTTTGTGTGCATATTCTATGTGGAGGATTTTAATTATTTTTATTCAAATGATTTTTTAATTTTAATTCTGTTCGTCTAGGTATGTTTATAAATGTATTTCTGATAATTCAGTTGAAGCATTTAAAGTTATTGGAATAACTATATAATAAAGCTCTTTTGAATGAATTTTCACATAAAGTGCTCTATTATCAGTGAGCACAACTTTGAACTGAGACTTTCCGTGTATAATCAGTCAGTCATTTGGTTCATCTTTCTCTCATGAGTAAGTCTGAGTATTCTGGAGTAAGGAAAGCAAGCATTGATTTTCTGTTCTTTTCTAGCCGGACTTAACCAAATGAACATTGCATATTTAACTGCATCTACCCTAGAATATTCATAGAAATTATTTTCATTGAAATTCACCCAAAAATATCAATACATGAAGAGACAAACACACATTAAACATAGTGTATTATTATAAACGGGGCTTGAGATAATTCATATTCCAGCCATTTCATTTACTCTAGTGTGTTAACAATCTACCCCCAGATGATAAACAAATCACACACTGACTTCATTAAGTTGTTTTTCAGCTTTGCTTATATTTAGGTACAACTGTATTAAACTTTTACATTTTTGTTTTTGATAGGTACGGTGGTGGTGGTAGTGGTATATATGTGGTGTGTGTGTGTGTGTGTGTGTGTGTGTGAGAGAGAGAGAGAGAGAGAGAGAGAGAGAGAGAGAGATGCTCTACATCTGTAAATAGTAATTAGTAACATTACACAGCATTAGTCAGGAGTGGTGACAGTAATGTCTTATTTTTCTAACAATTATGAGAGCTATCAAAAGAAGTCAGATAAACGCTGACATTTCAGTTGAAAAGTTGATGACTGCTTGATACTGAATAAATAATTTTAAGTTTTGTGAATAGTCTTGATATAACAGAAATATAAAATAAATTTCTCTGTATGACAAAATACTTTTATTCCATAATATGTATTGTTAAAATGACCAATGGAATCAGAATAAGAAACAAAAACATGTATGGTTTCTGGTTGTCAGCATGTTATGTTTGAGCTTATACTAGGAAGACCTAAACCAATGTCAGTTCATTCCCAGATAAGCACTAATGACAGAGAAAAGAAATTGTGTCAACACAGTCTAGCTTAGTGAACCAGTGAATTTTGGGGTGATTACTTACAATAACATAGGTGGGGGGCTTATATGCAGAAGTGTAAGTGAGTTCCAGATTGCTACATCACTAGACAGCAAACCCCAGCATGGGGGAGTACTCAAGAATGTTGCAACTTCAGAGCTCTGTGTGTAATTTGCTGGGATTGCCATGGGCTGTAGAGTCTCTATTCCCAGCAACTATTACTGCTTACATAATAGCAGAAAGATCCTCGTGAATCCCATAAGTTTCAGGAGCTTCCCAAGCCTTGTAAGCTTCCTTTAGTTTCTGAGGTTTGTGAGTCTTTTCTTTCCTCCAGGTGAATATAATTCAGTTTGGAGAAAATAGCTATACTGCATTGTCTGTCCATGTGCAAAATGAATTGCTTCAGTAAGACACTGTACAGCAATTATGGAGATTATTACTGAAACTCACATAATGTTGAGACCAACCAAGCATGGGGAGTCCAGCACTACCGCCTACATTTACAACGTAACTCCTGCTAAGGGGGCATCTCTAAAGAAAGGGAGGAAGATTCTAAGAACCAGAAAAATAGACTGTAGCGTCTACAAATGACAGGAAGCTTCATTCAAGATGTCTTAATGATATTCCTGCCTACAAAAGCCTGAATAATGAAAGACAACCCCAACAGACATTCTAGGGAGGAACAAGAAAGCTCACAGGCACTCGGCACTAGACAAAGAACTACACACAGCCAGTGACTACTGAGAGAGAGAGAATTAGTTTATTCAATACTGTGCCAGCCAGTGTTATGTTAACTTTACAAAAGCTGAAGTCATTTGGAAGGAAGAAAACTCAGCTGAGAAAATGTCCCCATCAGATTATCTGGTGTACAAACCTGTGATACATTGTCTTTATTGATGACTGATGTGGACTTTATAGCCCCCTGGAAAGGTTATTCTGGGTGCTACAAGAAGGCACACTGAGCAAGTCAAAATAAGCAGCATCTTTTTATGGTCCCTGCTTCAATTTCTGCTTCATCATTTCTACCTTTAGTTACTTTTTTGACTTTCCTTTGTCATGGACTGTTAAGTAGAAGTGTAAACTGAAATAAATCTTTTCTACCCCAAGTTACTTTGGATCATGATGTTTTATCACAGCAATAGAAGTCCTAAGGCAATTAAAACTCATCACACCTGAAATAAGATACACAGAAGCAACACTAAATACATTCATCAGGATATATTTATATATTTAGGCATATGTGTATATGCATGTGTGTGTGTGTGTGAAAGAGAGAGAGAGAGAGAGAGAGAGAGAGAGAGAGAGACAATTGAGTGAGTAACAAAAGTAATCTAGATAAAGAGGCTATCACTTTGAAAGGGAAACAGGTGCATGGAAGCAGTTGAGTAAAGGGATTTGGGAGAGTTGTAGTGAGGTAAAGGAAGGGGAAAATGATATATTTCTGTTTTAATTAAAATTAGAAATTGTAAATAAAGCACAAATATTTTATATCTCATCATAACCATTCATAACAATGTTCAGTTACTATATTTTAAATTTAAATGACTGAAAAATTGAGGTTTTAAATGGATATACTCAACTCTTGCACATACACATACATAGGTTACTGTGATATCTACAGATTTAGGTAAATGCTTCTTTTCCATATCTAGCAGTTTCAACATAGGAAATCATCCTAATTTGTTTGCCCAACTCTCTGTTGTAAACTTAGTTGGAGGCTAAAACTACATCTCTCAGATATTGAAGGAAATATTCCTCCTTTTGTTTGAAATGATTCCTGTGGCCTATATTTAGATAGGACTTTAGAAAATTATCCCCAGCATTATAAGGAGGTCGATTACATAACCACTAGTAAGGAGCTCTTCTATGTACTTTAGGAAAGGTGGAAGGGGCTGCAAGAGGAAGAGATGGAGAAGTGGGCGGGAGCAGATGGGGAGAGATGCTGTCTGCTAAGATGCTGTTTATCTATGGCAATGATTGCGTGAATCATCTTTGTGCTTTGCTGTCGTCCTCATGACCTCTGTCTTTGATGCTCCCTTCCTCGCTTCTTGTCATGATGAATCTCTAATTAATGGCTGAGAAAAGTAACTGCTTCCCATAATTTTTAATACAGCCTCAGGCATAGAAAGTCTATTTAGAAGTCTATTCTTTGGGAAAGTAGTTTGCCTGGCACAAGAAAAAGTGTTATGGACTTCTGTTATATTAAACAAAGAAACACAAAACTCTGAAAATGTTTGCAAGGAATATTCTTTCTTCAGGGGAAAAGGTATCCAAAATGCGTTTTGTGTTTGTAGAATAAATTAAAGTTTTTGGAGTGTGTTTGGAAGAGAAATATATAAACCAGAAGGCTTCATTTTAGTGTTTGTTTTCCTTAAAATTATAGTTTAGTTGTAAATATTTTCAACATATTTCATTAGAAATTTAATTTATATATGACTTAACATACAATTGTGAGTACAGTAGAGCATGAAACTTTTTGAAGAATAGACACTATTCACAGATGGCAGGATATTTTTGGTAGTGGTTAAGTAGTATTAAGTACTTGATAGCTTAGCTACCACAAAGCTCCAAGAGCTAGTGATGCTGTAATATGAGGTATTGCTAATCTCCCAACACTTCTTTCTATAGTGAATCATTTTTTCTACATTTGGCTTTTTCTTACCTCAGCACCATTCCTTCTGAATCCCTGACTTTTCTTCCATTCTCCTTGGCCCTGGACTGGGTCTTTCTCATCAGTTTCTCTATCTTCTTTATCTATAGTTTCTTCCTAGTGATATAATTGAGTTTCTGCTCTTTTTTTAAATCACCATTATATTTCAGATTTGCATTTCCATTGTCAGCTTTAAATTTTTCTTTGAATACTACCTTTTTATATTCAATTCAGTAGTTGATTTCTCCATGTAAACAGTCCTAACTTGTTATAACATAAGAAAAAGATCTTTGTTCAGAGCCAGAACTACCTTGCCTTTGCCTTTCCAATTCTACCTATTCTCCCAGATACTGGGACTTGTTCTTGATTCATTTTCTATTCTGACAGTCCATATTAACTAGGCAACTGCTTGATTTCACATTGAAAATTGTTCTAGAATGAGTTCTCACCCCTCATCGCCCTGGGAACTGTTCTAGTTCCACGTCACTGTTTTCTTGTATCTGTGTTATTTCAGATGCTTCTTATTAGAGTCCTAAGACAGAAGGACCCTTCCATGATCTGGCCCTGATTCCTTGAGCTCATTTGCTGTCGCCTTGCCAATATTGCTGCCAGTCTATGCCTATACAGGATCCTTGACACTTTTGGAAATGACCCAAGCCAGATACCGTTTTGGGTCAGTTACCTCTGTTGTTTCCTCTGACCAGTGCTGGTTCCCTAGAGTTTCATTAAATCCCTTCTTTCTTCCCATTAGAGTAGTTCCAAAATTGTACTCAAGCCCAAGTGTATACTACCTACTCTCCACAAAGCTTATCTAATCCACACCAGGTTTCACGTCTCTATGTTCTCATTATTGACTGTATATTATTTATTTCCTTCTTCATAAAAATGTATGAAAATAGATTGAAGGCGTAAGTCACAAACAATGCCACACCAGTTTGGAATTATGATTAATGGGGTGATATTTATTTAAAGGGGAAAAAACTTGCAGATCACTGTCCCAGACAACAGCCCTCTGTGCAACCAGGAAGGGAGTCTAGTCGCAGGCGGAGCAGGAAGTGAAGAGAGAGAGGAGAGGGAAGTGGCTGCTTTTTTAAAGGGAGAGAGACCACACCCCAATAAGCTGGTATCTCAGAGGCTATAGGTTGGAGGAGCGGGGGGACCTCCCGCAACACCTCCCCCTTTTGTTTAAATAAGAGAGTTCTAAACCTACTATGAAATTATATACAATAAGTACAAATATCCTATTCTAACTAGCTTAGGTCTTGT
>NC_022009.1:3344536-3345776 GCF_000317375.1 Microtus ochrogaster | reverse complement strand
CTGGAACTACAGGAATGTTAATCTGGGTATTCCATTGCTGTAGCAGGTCACGGCCCCATAAATTTATGGCAATATTGGCTATATATGGCCTTAGTCTTCGTATTTGCGCTTTGGGCCCTATGCATTCAACCCATCTTGTGCTTTGTTTTACACGACATAGGGTTCCAATTCCCAGGAACTGAACATCTACCTCTTGAAGAGGCCAATTCAGATGCCAAGATTCTGGGGTAATGATACTTACATCTGCACCTGTGTCTATAAGCCTTCAATAAGGGTGCCATTTATGCAGACTCTTAGCTTTGGTCTTTGATCATTAATAGAAGTCTGCCAAAATATATGTTTACTCTGTCCTACTGGGTTTTTTGACTCATCCTCCACACGTAATTCATCATTTAGACCAGTATTACTTTTTACAGCAGAAATTGGAGCTTTTAATTTTCTTGGTGAGGGACGTTCTCCACTGCGACTGGCAATGACTAAGCCACTGTTGGCTTGGGGGCCTGCGAGAGGCCCCCAAGGAGTTTCCCAATGGTATCGGATTGCCCTGTCTGTCTGTTGTTGACCTGCATTCGTTGGACCAATGCTGGCCTTTACCACATCTCCTACATATACCTGAAGGCCGAGGTCTCCTATTTTTGTCATTCCCAGAAGAGATATTATTCCTAGAAATTCTTTGCTTGCAATACCTTTGCAAATGTCCTAATTTACCACAATTAAAACACCTGGCAGTTTGATGTCTCCTCATTGCTTTGGAAATCACTTCTCATACCCAAGATTCATCATTATAGCTAAACGTCTCAACATTCATTGTATGCTGAATCCATTCATCCATAGGTGCTGATCTAGACTTTAAAGGCCCAATTATCTTTTTGCATTCTATGTTTGCATTCTCAAAAGCTAGAGATTCAAGAAGTATTAGTATTCCTTCTGGGTCTGTTACCCCTATGTCCAGAGCCCTAATTCATCTTTGCAAAAAGTCAATAAAGAGTTCTCTCTGTCCCTGCCTAATTCTGGTATATGATTCAACCCTTTTTGCTGGATCTTGTATCCTATTGCAAGCATTTAAAGCTGCTTGGTGACATAGACACAGTACTTCACTGTCATAAAGAGCATGGACCTGTGGATCAGCATATTCTCCTGCACCAAGAATTTGATCTTGGGAAACCTCAACACCTTTTGCTCTTCCTTGCTTTTCCATATGTTTGGATTCTTCTCTGAAATAAATTCCAAACATCAAGGA
>NC_022009.1:3332222-3343893 GCF_000317375.1 Microtus ochrogaster | reverse complement strand
ACTTGTTCAGATAACCTCTGATTTTCAATAATTTTAATCTTGTCAATTAGTTGTTCATTATTAGTTCGTAAAGATTCTATCATTCTTAGGAGTGAGTGCATTACTTCCTTTTGTGATGAAGATATTGTTGTGAGCATTTTCAGTGGTCATGCTTCTCTGTAGACAGAGACTGCCCTTTCATTTCCCACTCACCCAAACCTGAATAATCATACTGAAACTATATTAATTACAACACTGTTTGGCCAATGGTTCAGGCATATTCCTAGCTAGCTCTTACAAGTTAAATTACCCATAATTCTTATCTATGTTTAGCCACACAGCTTGGTACCTTTTTTCAGTGCAGCATTTTCATCTTGCTTCCTCTGTGTCTAAGTGGTGACTGCAGACTGAGCCTTTCCTCTTTCCAGAATTGTCCTTAGTTTGGTCACCCATCCATCATTTCTGCCTGGCTACTGGCCAGTAGGCATTTTATTAAATCAATATGAGTGACAAATCTTTACAGGGTACAAGAGCATTGTTCCATAGCACTTCTCAGTAAAAGGGGGCTTATTGATTATGCCATCATGTCATGTTAATATTCTCTTTCTCAGCATGTTGATGTTGCCTATAGTTTATTAGGTGAGCTTTTATATGCTTATTCTTGTCTTTATTGTTTTTAGTTTTAGAAATATTTATGAGAAATAAGAATAAATATGTGGAATGTCAGACAACTATAAAATTTGACATTTTCTTTTAAAGTATTGCTCTTATATAAGTTCACATATACTCACATCTTGATGAACTGTGTATTCATGCATGTGAGCCAAGTTTATTTTTTTTTAAATCGGTTTTAAATTCACCTGAATGTGTAAGACAAAACATTAATGACCTAACAAATTACCTATAGGACTACTCCTATGCTAGTAGAATTTACCAAATGCAGGTGTATGTTGTTTTTTTTTTGTAGAAAGATAAAATTTCAGATGAAAAGAAATAAAACAAGAAAGTGTAATAGATAGGAAATATCACTGCTTTCCATATAGGTCATTGATCTTGGGATGACATTTCCCTGGCCTTTTGAGATACAATTGACCAAAAAGAGAAATGTATGCACTTAAAGTTTAAAATGTTGACATATATGATTTGTAAAATAAAGACTATAATTAAGTCAATTAGAACATTCATTACATCAGTTACTTACTGCTTTTGAGGTGAAATATGTAATTTCTAAGCAAATTTCAAGTTTATGAAATGTCGTTGGAATTTTGATAGAGATTTGTTGTATCTGTAGTTCAATTTTGGTGACATGAATGTTTAAGTACTAATTCTTGTAACTTACAGACAGCAACAGATTTTTCATTTATTTGGGATATCATTTCTTTAACAAATATTTTAAAACTTTAGTGCACAGATCTTTCATTTTTGTTATAATTTCTATTGTATTTGTTTTAATATTATTGGAAAGGTGATTTTAAAAATATATTTTGGATAGTTTTTAGGAGTCTATAGAAATGGAACTTTTTGTAGGATTTGATTTTATGTTTTAGGGCTTAATCTAACTTTAAAATGATTAATTTTAAATTTAAACTTCCAAATTATTTTGACGGAGTCTTCAGGGTTTCTCTGTGGGAGACCATGTTGTCTGCAGAAAGCTATTTTTACTTGAGTTGCAACCTAGGCATCTGTATTACTTGTCTGGTAGACACTGAACACACTCTAAGAGCGAGCACCTTCGCCTTGTCCCTTATATCTTAAGAAACTGTTCAGCTTTTGGCTGTTTAGTGCACTCTGTGGGTTTGCCATGTGTGAACTTCCTCTTGGAAGGACACTGCTTCTGTGCTTCAATTACTTTATTGTGAGATTTGACTGTTGTCAAATGTACTTCCTTCTTTGCTGAGGTAACTTTATGGTTTTTCATCCTTTGTTCATTTGCAGATGCAGTAAAGTCTTAGGGATGTCTATGGCCATTGGCAATTCTGTGATGTCAGTTTCCAATAACTTTTCATATGAAAATTTCCTTATTTGAGAATACTGTTTTCTTTATCATACTAAAGATTTATCTATTTGATTTTTCAAAACCACAGCTATTAGATTTAATTTTACTTTATTTTTTCTAGTTCCATTCACTTATGACTTCTCAATCCTAGTTACTTCTTCTGGTCTGCTTTTAATTTTATTCCTCCTTTTCCTGTTATTTCATGCATGTGGTTAGGCTGGTTACTTGAGTTCTTCCCTGTTTTCCTCTGAAGGCAGTCTTTCAGCTGCAAAACTTTTTTTTTTTGTTAAAACTATCAGCATAACACACTCACATATTAATCGATTTTAGGAGTTTTAAAATTACTTGTAATTACCCCTCCCCCCATTGTTCAGAGGTTTGTGAGTGAGGTAACCCAGACCTGGACAAGCAAACATCACATTTTCTATCCACTTGTAGATATTAGCACCAAATCTTTTGATTTTCAGATTTTTGTAAATTTCCCAATTTTCCTTATACTTCTGATATTTTGCTTCATAAACATTTTGGGAGAAAAGGTGGTAAATGTCATTTCTACTTTTGAAGTGAAGTCTATTTTGTGGTGTAACATATCATCTATCCAGATTAATATTAGTTGTGCTCTGGAGAATGTGGTATGCTCTTGCTGAGGAAGTGTTCTGTGAATGACCATAAAATCCATCCATTTACAGTGCTGCTCACTACTTTTTTGTGGTACTTAATTTACACCTAGGTGATCTATCCATTGTCAAAATTGAGGCATTCAAGTTTCCTGTGTTTTGATATTAGCATTTACTAGTTCCTATACTTTGGATTGCAGTTTCTTTATATAGTTATGTGTTCCATCTCTAAATGGACCGTTTTATAACTGATATCTTGTTGATGACGTGTCTTTTTTTATATAATGACAATCTTTGTCTCTTGTAGTTTTTTTTTCTCTAGAGACAGGGTCTTTCTATGTAGTCGTGACTGACAGTAAGACCTTATCTCTCTGCCTCTGCCTTTAGAGTGCAGAATTTACAGGCACGTACCATGAAACTCAAGTGCTTTGACTTAAACAAGGTTACTATGTGAAATTGGTCATTAGGATATTATTTAGAGAGTTAAGTTTATGGGACTGCATTTCATCCAATGTAGTTTTGAATAAAAAGAAACATAATTATTGAAAAACATATGGCTATTGACACAGCAGGCATACATTAAAATATTTGTGACTGAAAGCCTTAATTTTTTAGCTTTCTTTTGATATATTTTTCTTGGGGATAAAATAATTTGACACTGTCATTCATAGCACAGTCTCAGTCACTGAAATAAACCAAAAAGTTGAACCAATAATTCTTTAATCTTTATCTTTTGGGCTGAGACTTGAATGCATAAAAATATACAGGCTGAATTTTCTTTGGGCTACCAACAAGCTCCCAGATAAAGAAATGGAGACTTATTCTTATTTTGAATGCTCTCTCTAAGATAATTCTTGTTTCAGTAACTCTTTTAATTTAACCTGTTTCTATTCATTTATGTTTTGCCTTGGGACTTTTTGCCTTTCTTTCATTTTGTGTGTTCTGCTTTCCTGCTTCCTCTATGTCTGATTGACTGATCCCTGGCATTTCTCTGGCTTCTCTTTTTCTTTTCTGAGCCTAATCCTCCACCTATTTACCCTCTCTGCCCAGAAGTCCTACCTATACCTCCTCCATTGACCATTCAGCTTTTTATTAGACAAATAAAGTGCTTTAGATAGGCAAGACAAAACAGCAACACATATTTACACAATTAAACAAAAACAACACATCTTTGCATAGTTAATCAAATGTTCTTCAATATAAACAGATGCAGCACATCTTTACACAATTAAACAAATGAAATGCATCTTTACATAGTGAAACAAATATTTCACAACAGACTAGTTCTGCTAGAGTGCCGTTATAGGCATTTAGTAGTGACCATTGACTGTACATGTTCTTTAGCTTCGGTTGAGTTGAGCAGGGTTATACAATGCTCCCCTAAGTCCAGAGGAGCCTGGAAAATCATATAACTGCATGATTCCAAAAGGGAGATGTGTACAACTTTTTTTTTATTGGAAGAACAGACATGAGAGAGTAGGAGCCGAGTCCTTGACAGAGCTTCTCTTATACCCTTCTGTCTATGTGTTCCTCTAAATAACTTAATTTCCTTTTTAATCCCTGCTGCTGAGGAAGAGTGATGCTTTGAACTACATGGGTGGACTAAGACAAAATGAAATAGTTTGAAAGATAATTATTGAAACTACTCTAAGGGAAAAATGTTCTAAATGGTTGGGAAATGTTCAGTTGCTTGCCAGACTCTGCTGTTTTTAATCCAGACACTTCGATACTTGAGTTAGAATACTTCTGTAAATATTCTTCTTTTGAAAGTATGGGCCCCTTATCAAAAACACTAGATACATTTAGTACATTTGGTTTTTTAAATTAGCTTCAGGCAGTTTGTCATAATGTTGCAGCAATCATTTTCTTGCTCTGAAAAACAGTTATACATAGTTGGTCTTTCCCACCACTTTGCCAACTGAAGAAAAATCTAAAGGGACTAAGTAATGGAAAATACTAGAAAACAGATGAGAGACCATCCTCACTGGTAGAATTAATATGATAAAAATTTCTTTGGTAGCAAGTATAATCTACAAAATCAATTCAGTTTTCATCAAAATTTCAAGTGCATTTATTGACGGAACCATAATAAAACAACACAAAGTTTACATACAAGGATAAAGACCTAACTAACCAAAGGAAACAGCAATGCTGCAAGCATCACAATACCTGCTCTCAAATTAAAATACAGAATCATAGTTAATGGAAACAGAATGGAAGACAAAACAGATGTGTGGACCATAGAAAGAAAGCAAAAGTCTTGGAAATAAACCTACACAGCCACAGTCAACTAGCGTTTTGACAGAGGAGTTTAAATCACAGATTGAGCATAAGAACCTTGCCAGTAGACAGTGTTGGGGCAAATACAGAAGGAAGAGTTAGAGATGTATCTCCTTCACCTTGTACAAAAATCACTTCAAATGTGAATATGGTCCTCACTATAATACCTGGAACTAGGAAATGCTGCTGCTTCTTCTACTACTACTAAAAACAAAGACTTCAAGAAATATGTATAGGGAAGAATTTTTTAAAAGTTATTTTTTTAAATAAGTAGCACCCAAAACAATGGTTCCTCAAACATTTCATCTATGTTTTGCTGTGTTTGCCTGCTTTGCTAACCTTCTACTCATCTCCTGATCCTTCCACTTCTCTCCTTACTGCCTTTGTAATCCCCTCCTGCTTTAATGTCACATGTATTTTATTACCATCTCTTTATACCTTTAGACATCTTTCCCCTACATCATAGGGGAAGATAGAGCTCTCTGAAAAAAGGGAAAAAAATCTCAGGTATTTAAAAGTGGAATGACAAGAAATGAAAATATTCAGTAAAACAAAAGGAATAATTACTGAAGTGATGAGTCTGCCTCCACTCACTGTGGGCGCTACAGAAAGTGGAATGATCATAGCTAATTATTCATCAAATATTTGATTAATATCCTGAATATTTAAAGAACTTCCAAAATTAAACACTCCTTATTCAATCAATAGATTGATTAATTAACTGAATAGAGAGTTCTCAAGTGAAAAAAAAAAAGCAGAAATGGCAAACAAATATTTGAAAAATGTTCAACATCCTCAGTCGCCAGGGAAATTCAAGTGAATGTTGCATTAGGACTCCACATCACTTAATTCAGAAGTCTTTCATCAAGAAAAAAATGATAATCAAAGCATGTAGCAAAGGAGGAACCCTTAGTTTAAACCAACAACACAACCATTATTGAAGTCAGTATGGAGGATCTGTAAACACTTCAAACTACTATATAATGTAGCTATATATACCACTCCTGTTTATATTCCTCAAGGTTTTGTTAGTAGGCTGCAGAATTTTTATAGATGTAGTGTTCACAGAAGCTTAGAAATAAAACAAGGGCAGCTTTCCATCAACAGATGAATGTGGGACTAGAGAGAGGGCTTAGTAGTGCCTGTTGTTCTAGAGAACTGGAGTATTCAGTGCCCACAGTGGGCAGCTCATACACCTTCTGTAAATCTACCGCAGGGGTTCTGACTTCCTCTTTTGTATTCTGTGCAGCACATACACCGACACATAATCAAATAACTTTTTTCTTCAGTTGGTAGCTTCCATGGCTTAATTTGTCTTTAATTAATAAACTGTTTTAGGAATATCAATTATTCTTCAAAATTAGTAGCATATCCTTTTAAATAATTGAAAATATTTTTCCACCAAATGACTAACTTACTACCCTAGTGACTCTGAGCAATAATGGGAATTGTTACCACACTTCATCATGCTAAAAGTTTAAATATTACTAAAATTCTGAATGAGCGCTTGAATACATGCCTACATTATTTCTCTTTTTAAGAAACCTTTACTTCTTTTATTTTTCTTTTTTTAGATTATTTTCCTTTAGTTGAAAATAGATTCTTTGGACATCTGGTGGAGCAGGCCTGAACCAGCCACCTCTGCAGGAGCAGAGCCTTTAATCCCAGCACTTGGGAGGAATATTCTGTCAGTTATGTGAGTTTGAGGCCAGTCTGGTCTACAAGAGCTAGTTCCAGGACACAGTCTCCAAAACTACAGAGAAACCCTGTCTCAAAAAACAAAACAACAAAAACAAAATGAAGCAAAACAAAACAAAAAGAACGATATAACCACATGTATTAAAATTAAAATTAGAATTCAACAGCAACACTAATTTCAGAAGGCCTACAAAGACATGGAAAGTAAACAACGCTCACCAGAAACAACAATGGATCAAGGAAAAAATAAAGGAAGAAATTACAGACTTTAAACATTTAACAAAAATGACCACACAACATAACCAAATTTATGGGATATGATGAAAGCAGTCTTAAGAGGAAAGTTCATAGCATTAAATGCCTGCAAAAAAAAATGCTGGAAAAATCCCACACTAGTGATTTAACACCTGAAAACCCTAGAACAAAAAGAAGCAAACTCACCCAGGAGAACTAGATGGAAAAAAAAATAAAATTGAGAGCTGAAATCAACAAAATAGAAAAAAAAACAAGGAAAACAATACAAAGAATCAATGAGATAGAGTTCTTCAGGAAAACCAACAAAATAGACAAAACTTTATCTAAACTAACCAAAAGGCAGAGAGAGAATATTCAAATTTACAAAATCAGAAACAAAAAGGGGGACATAACAACAAGCATGGAGGAAATCCAGAGAATCGTCAGGTCATACTTCAAAAACCTGTACTCCACAAAATTGGAAAATGTAAAAGAAATGAACAGTTTTCTGGGTAGGTATCATATACCAAATTAAACCAAGACCAGATAAGCAAATTAAATAGACCTATATCTGCTAAAGAAATAAAGACAGTCATCAAAAATCTTCTAATCAAAGAAGCCCAGCACCAAATGGTTTCAGCACAAAATACTACAGGATTATCAAAAAAGATTAATATCAATAGTCCTCACATTGTTTCACACAATAGAAACAGAAGGAACATTGCCACACTCTTTTTATGAGGCTGCTATTACCTTGATACCCAAACCATGCAAAGATACTACTAAGAAAGAGAATTACAGACCAATCTTACTCATGAACATTGATACAAAAATACTCAATAAAAATACTGGCAAACTGTATTCAATAACACATCAGAAGAATTATCCACCATGACCAAGAAGCTTCATTCCAGAGATGAAGTGCTTCTTAAAATGCTAAACCCTTCTTATGAACTTAAGTGGTGCCATTGCTAAGGGAGATATATCACGGCCTGCTTGTCCCATCCACTCCAACATGGCAGAGCTGTTTGCTGTCTCTGAGAGCCATGCTCATGGCCCCATTTTTAGGCACACAGCCAGTCTATGTTGCCATTAAACAAGTTGTAGCACTCTGTTCACAAACCCTGTTTATATGCTCCATAGCTGGACCTCTAGAAAGAGTCAGAGTTTGTGCTGGCAGCACAGTCCAGAAAGCTGGCATTTCAAAACCGTGGCTTTTTTTTTTCTGTTACCACTGAATCAGGAAAATTTCTCTTAAAGGAGCTGCAGCATGTTGCCAGAAAGCACCCATTCAGGAAAATAAATGTGTCTAAACTTTGTTTTTTAGTGTTTAGAATTTTTTTTCCAGGCTGTCTCAGGTTTTACATGGAATAGGTCCACAACATTGGCATGCCAACTTGTTGTAAGAAGGGTGCTTGGTCCTTCTGGCTGCTTGGCAGCTCAGACCCAAAATAATCACATGGAAACTATATTATTTAAAACACTGCTCGGCCCATTATCTCTAGCTTCTTATTGGCTAACACTTATATCTTAATTTAACCCATTTCTATTAATCTGTGTATTGTCACGTGGCTGTGGCTTGCTGGGTAAAGTTCCCAGCATCCGTCTCAGTTGGGGCTCCATGGCTTCTCTCTGACTCAACCTTCCTTCTAGAATACAGTTTAGGTTTCCCTGCCTAGCTCTGTTCTCCCCTATCAGGCCATGCCAGTTTCTTTATTAACCAATGCTATTCACAGCATACAGAAGGGAATCCCACATCAGGAATTAGAAAGTATAGGGAAGGAGAATTCAAAATAAAAATGCACAATAACAATTTGTGAATGAAAATGTTGTAATAAACCTGATTATTTTGTATGCTAACTTTAAAATTTTCCTTTACAGACTTCCCAATTTTAGGGATTCTTCAAGAGTAGGTCTTCGTTGGAATAAAAGAGAAATTGTTATAATTACTTGCACAGCTCAAAAAGAAGTATTTGAGTTTATCCCTAGGGAGATTTATGATGATAAGAAGCATGAGAACAGAAGACAGAGGGATAGTTAAAGTCTGATGACACAGGTATTTTTAGGTTCATACACCCAGCAATGATCACATTTATGATGATGAAAATTTGGACTGAGAAACATTCTTTAAAGTTCATTTTGTTTTTGTTTTTCAGAATAGGACAGTACCTATTGTGTAACAGTTATAGAAAAAAATAGTAATTATTCCAATAATAAAAAGTAACTTAGTGAAGAGCTAAAAAAAAAAAACAAAGAAGCTAGAGCTTATTGATATAAGAAGATGCAAGTTGTCTGAGTGTTGGAGAAGAATTTAAAGCACTAAATATTTACCACCATACACTTATCCTTCCATTATTCCTCCTCCTCCACCTTTATTCATTTTTTATTCAGTTTCATCTAGTAAATTTGTACTTCTAAAAGTTGAAGATTGTATAAGTCTCCATATGTTCAGATTACAGTTCAATGTAACTTTTAGGATTGCCTATTTCATAGATTAGTGTAGTTTTCATTTCCTATTTTGTCTCACCTGCTTACATTATCTTAAGATAAATCAGCAAAGGAGGAAAATGGATCCCATTTTCAAGTAGTTATAAACAAATGAGAACATGGCAGACCAGTTTATAATTAATGATTTAAATGAGATTTTTAGACATCCTGTTTTTGAGAAATATGACTTATGTCCTAGTTTATAAGAAATAATATGATGTAAAATATGGTATCACCACATTTTCAATAATAAATCTATTTGTTTTAATACTTTTTATTTAAAAGACATCATAATAATAGAGTCTTATAGAACCCTGTAAGATTAATGATGAGTTTTCGGACTGGATTTAAATAATTTTCTATTGTTTTTTGGATCTTTTTTTTTAAACCTCTTTCTCTGGACTTTCAAAGGACTTCACTGTAGATTGAGCACTTTTCAGAGTGAAATGGGGAAATGTTATGTGCATGGAGGTGGAAAACACACATCATTTCAAAAGAATAAAAGATTATAGAAGGTTATCTTTGAACCTCAAAGTTTTGCTCCCTGGCAAATGAAGTATAAAATAGTTTTTTCAATATGAGCTGAATTTAGCAAAGTCTTTTGTTTCAATGATTTCTGGATGTATGAGGTCAAGAATGGAAAAATCCATTCACATGACTATCCAAAGAATTAAATTCCATGCTTATGATAAAAAACCATAATTCAAGGAAGTCAGCATGTTTGTCTTTAATCCCGGCAATGTTCAAAACATGAGAGATATAAACAATTCAGAAAACATTCAAACTTGCTTTGTATTTTGCCTCAGTTCTGGTTTAGTATTAAAATTAGACTTTGAACTAATCTATTTTCTGCATAACACAGTGCTCGAAAGAAGTAGAATCCCATAGCAACAGATGCTCTAACTGGGTTGTAATTCCTTTTAGTAGGTTTTAATTTTTGACATGAGTTGAGTTGATTTTAAATAATAGCTACCTAAGGTTTGTGATTTCTTTTTCTATTTTGTTTTGTTTGCTTTTTCTTTATTTTATTTACATACCAACCAGTTTCCCCTCCCTGCTCTCCTCCTGTCCCTTCTCCCACCTCTTTTCTACCTCTCCCTCATCTACTCTTTATCTTCTTCAAATGGTTTAAGGTCTTCCTTGGGAGTCAACAAAGCATGACATATCAAGTTGAGGCAGGACCAAGCTCCTCTCCCATGTATCAAGGCTGCACAAGGCATCACACCATAAAGAATAGGTTCCAGAGAGCCAGCTCAGGTATCAGTGACAGGTTCTCATCCTACTGCTGCAAGCTCTACAAAAGACTAAGCTGCACAACTATCACCCAGATGCAGAGGTCCTAGGTTAGTCCTATACCAGCTCTCGTGTTATCTGTCCAGAGTCTGTGAGTTCCCAGAAGCTAAGCTCAGCTCTTGCATCTATACTTTCTGTTCACATTATCAAAATTTTTTATTTCTGGAAATACTCATTTGTGTTTTTTTTTATTGCTTCTATTTCCATTTTCATGTCTTGAACAGTTTTGTTAGTTTCCTTCAACTGTTTCTTTGTTTTTCCTTGTATTTCTTTTTTTTTTTTTTTTTGACTTCATAGAAGGGAAAGTTTATTTGGGATTAAGCTTCTAGAGGAAAAAGAGCTGTGATGGTGGGGGAGTGTTAGGCATGGTGACAGGAACATCTGAGAACTCCCAACTTGAACCACAAACTGAAATAATGCATGGTGTTAAAACATCCAACTGCCCTCAGTGACATGCATTCTTTGGCAAGACCACAACTACTAATCCTACCTAAATCATGCCATCAATTAGGTACCAAATATTCAATAATCTAAGTCTATTAGCCTCTAGAGAACATTCTCATCAGATCACCAAATGAAATGTACACACACACACACACACACACACACACACACACACACACACACACACACACACACAGTGTCGTGGGCCCTTGCCTTTCTTTGCCAAAGGCAGGTGGATCTCTGTGAGTTCACAGATAAGACTCCATAGCTAGTTCTAGGAGAGCCAGTGAGACTCTACCTCAAAAAATACATAGACCAACAAGTAATCATGAACAAAACAAAAGGCAAAAACAAAAACTAACCAAAAAAAAAACCCCAAAAAACTAAGAGTAGGAGCAATAAGAATTACTCATGTATCCATAGTCAAAGAATGACAGAAAAAAGACATGATAGATATAGATACAGAACTTTTAAGTTTCTTTTTTTTTTATTTTATTGAGAAAAGGAAAAAAAACAAGTTTCCACCTCCTCCCAGCCTCCCATTTCCCTCCCCTTCCCCCCACTCCTCTCCCCCTCCCTCTCCAGTCCAATGGGCAGTCAGGGTTCCCTGCCCTGTGGTAAGTCCTAGGTCCTCCCCAAAAAA